>NW_027531902.1:7329493-7415016 GCF_008692635.1 Crocuta crocuta
GTAGCAGGAGTGGCTTGTTTGGCTGTTTCTGAATTCAGCAATTAGGGATTTTGATTTTCTTTCCCCACTCACTAACTTCTACAGTTGAAACAGGGTCTAAGTATTGTGAGGAGTGTATAGGGGAGAGGAGAGACTGGTTAAAAGTGAAAATGGGCACAATTTTCACGAGTTATGTAGGAGGTAAGTAAATATATAACTTGGCCACTTAGCCTTGAGAGTGAGAGAAAAGGAAGCATTTACTTGTATGACATACTATGGTGGCAACTCTGACCAGGCTCTGCATTTATTCATTCAAGAAACATTAACTGCCTACCTTATATTTAGATCCATTTGAATGAGACATTTCCAATCTTTGAACAGCCCATAGTCTGTTGGGGAGAGTAGCAAACCCACAAGTAAAGTGTACTGTGATGAGAACCATAACAATGCTATGCTCTGGAAATTGTGGGAACACAAGGCATGTGGCACACAGCTTAGAGCAAAATGGGAAGTGACGGCCTCTGGAAATGTCAAGTAGCCAAACTTAATTTGTGAAATATTGATTGCAGTACCTGTGAAGAAGTGAAGAGAGTATTGGTTATATAGATCTAGGGCTAAGGAAAGGGTCTTAATACAGAAGTTTAGGAGTGATCAGCATAAAGGTATAAGCAGAAGTAGATGAAGTATATCATCTAGGAAGAATATAGAGTCCCTGGCTAATATTCATGAGGGGCAGAACAGAGGCAAGGGATAAAGAAGGACTGGAAGATGCTGCTGAGGATAACTGTGCAGAGGACTAGGAAGAAAACCCAGAGAGAGGAGTTCCAGAGGCCAGTGGAGAAGAAGTCCTTAGGGATGAGAGAATGTTTATTACTGTAAATACTGTAAAAAGCTCAAGTGTTGGATTGAGGAAGCAGCTCAACAGTTGGATTGAGCTGGATTTCCCCTAGCTTCTGCTTATAATCTATGATTTTGAGCAATTTGTCTAACCACATGGCAGTAAACTGTGGGTCTCTGGTGCTCCTTCTGGTTGTTCAACAGAGTACAGGGTGATGATTCTTTCTCAAAAGAACCATATTCATCATTTGTGCTAAAAGATGACCAAAAGAGTGTGTCGGGAGACATGTCTCCTTCCATAGTTTCTGCGTCTTTCTTCTCAGCATCTCTTTCCACGTACTCTGAGTTAGTTAATTTCTGACTTCTTTTTAGCATGAGTCCCTCCTGTCCCTGCTCCTCTCTCTAGCTTCCCCCTCTCCTGGAATGCAGAACTGTGTACAGATGTTTCCATCCTGGGAGTGCTTACTGCTTCTCAGATGGTATCTCTGAGCAGATGTTCTGGTGTGTACCTCCCTTTCTCTCGGCTGTTGTGTTTTCTATACAAACACCAGATTGCATTGCTGCCTCCTTCTTTCTGGAGAAAACCCAATTCACGCTGGTGACAGGATAGGTTGTGCTTTTAGGCTGTTAGAGACAGTCTATGATGCAAAGGCTTTGCAGAACAGAGGCCAAAAGGCTTAAGGAATGAAACATGGTGCTATGACTTCAAGACCTGCTGTCTTCGGCATTTCTTCCATTGAACTCATGTTCCACAAGAATGTCTCTTTTCTCTACTTCTGTAGCCTCACCCTGTGTTCCCTTGTGCCTCTCTCTAGGTCTTTTGTAGTTGTGCACCCTCACAGGAGCTTTTCCAACATGCTGGAATCTTTATTTTCTAGCAACATGTGGGGTGAGGAGATGGAATCAAGGAGTCCATGGAATTGTACTTTACAATAATGGATTTGAAGAGCCTTGGTGAAAATAGGGAGGAAGTAAGGTTACCTGCTAGGCTAGGCTTGCAGATGGGTGAACCTGTCCCCAGGAGGTTCAAAGGTGACATGTTGCCTTCCTTCTTTTCATTTTCTCTTCATTCATAAATTTGTCTCTGACTTCTTAGTGAGAATTTAACCACAGTAAGAGACCTAGCAATATGGAAGATAGTCCCTGCCTTTAAAAAGGATGCATTTTTGCCTTATCTCTTGATTTCTCCTAAGGAATTCATGACTTGGCACTTTTCTTTTCATTCACATTTTGGTTCCATTATGAGAAATAAATGCATTTAGTTCTTCATTCTTCTTAGAATGTGTTTACTTGTTGCTGGCCATCTCTCCTTATTGAAAATAACAATCTGTTGAAGCTGCCCATGGTCCCTACCCAGACTGCTGTAGGCAGTGAGTACTCATGTGCATTGGTTTGCATTGAGTAGGGCCCTAGAGAGTTAGGGAAACACCCCAAGGAGGGTGGTGATGGAGTGAGGGGAGCCACAGGAGAGGAGAGGGCTGGACTGACTGACTCACTAACCAAAATTGCGTCCATGTCCAGAAAAGAACCTGAATGATTAAAAGCAAGAATGGAGCTTAGATCTGGCAGGTCTCAGTCCACCAGTATGGAGTGCATTTTACAATCCAGGCTTTCCTGGTCTTATATAACAGATCATGTTCTGAAAATTCATGTGTGATGTTCTTTCATTTATAGAAGCCAGCAATACATTTATTTATAAAGTGAAGACTATGTTGCAGGGAAAAAAGTATGACCTTTAGAAGCAGACACACTTGAACCAAACCATGGTTTTACCACTTCATTCATTCATTTATTCAGCCATTCATTCATTCAGAATTATTTATCCTGAACATTCACTGTCCAAGGCATAATGCCAGGAATGAGGTAGAAAATACCTGGTAAATTTTCTGTATCAACCTGGATAATTTAGTAACTTCTCTTAGCTTCAATTTGTCATCTATAAAATATGAATGATTTTACTTACCATGAGGATTGTCATGAAAGTTGAAATAAAGATTCAGTTTCTGGCATATATCAATTTTTTATATTGAGGATTATAATTAAGTAATATTTCATTTTTCATATTACATGAGTCTTTTTTTAAGTGAAGCCTACCTATTTACAATGACTTACAATAATGTTATTCTTATTGAGGTTCCGTGAACATTTCTCTCCCACTAATAGATTAAACTTCTGCTCATTCAAGCTCCTTACAATTGAGGTTTCAGAGATCAGATCAAATTGTAAATGTCACAGCTAAAACACTGGATGTGGCTTTCTTCTCCGCAGAAGAGTTCCAAAATGCATAGGATTGGAAGTGCCCAGGCCTGATGTAGTCTTAGCTTTGACACTGTATAACATGGAATTCCTTGCTTTGCCTCTCTCTGGACTCCACATTCTTCATCTATGAAATAGTTATAATAATAATTTCCTTGCTTACTTTATAGTGATTTTGTAGAAATTAAATGCTACAAATGATATGAGAGTATTTTAATACTTTTACTGTATAACTCTTTTGTTTTCTTACTTTTAAGGGAAGAACAAGGGATGTGTTGCTTAGTTCTTTTTTTATCTTAATACCTATCCCACCTTTCCTCACAGAGGTACATTTTTTAATGTTTTTTAAAATTTATTTGTGTGTGAGAGAGAGAGAGATTGCGTGTGCATATGAGAAAGAGCACAGGTGAGGGGCAGAGATAGAGGAAACAGAAGACATGAAGCAGGCTCTGTGCTGACAAGAGAGAGCCTCAGGCAGAGCTCAAACTTATGAACCTTGAGATCATGACCTGAGTCAAAATTGGATGCTTAACCCACTTAATGGACTAAGCCACCCAAGCACCCCTGTGTTGCTCAGTTCTACGTCTTCTTACAAATTATCCTATTTTCTTACCTGACATAGATTTGCACAATTAGATTTGTATTCTGGATGATAGGCAATAATGATGCCAGATCCTTATTTGAGGAAGGTGGGATTGCCAAAATTTAAATTTACAAACTAGGTACATTTGAGGATAACTGTTCATATTGGGAAGTATTTTGTTCTACAAAAGAGTTTTTATTTGACTTTCTTTAATTGTTTTTTTTAATTTTTGAGAGAGAGAGAGAGAGAGAGACAGAACATGAGTAGGAAAAGAGCAGAGAGAGAGGCAGACACAGAATCTATAATAGGCTCCAGGCTCTAAGCTGTCAGCACAGCCCAACATGGGGCTCGAACTCGTGAACCGTGAGATTATGACCTGAGACAAAGTCAGACACTTAACCCACTGAGCCATCCAGGTGCTCCCCCTTGGACTTTCTTAAACTAAGGGGCCAACAGCAGTGCATCTAAAGCATGATTTAATGACTAAAATGTAGCTATCACACAATTTGGAATATACCTGCATAGTAATATCAGAGCTTAGGTTAATATTAGGATTTTTTTTTATAAAACCTGGCTCAACACAAATAGTAATGGGATTGAACAGTGCTTACATCTACAGAAAACACTATTGGATCTTTTGCTATACATTTAGTTTGGGACTTTGGGTTGGGAGTTGGCTTTGAATGAATTCCAAAGTAACCTTTATACCCAGAAGGTCTAGTAAGGAAATAAATTGTACATATCCTAAAATGTAGTCATTCAATCCTCAAGTCCACCCTAAGTGCTGGTTGTGGAGACTTGGCCCTCTGCTAGGGGGAAATCTTCAGTGAAGAAGTGACATTTGAATTGAATCTTGAAAGTTGCATAGGTGTTTAGTACGTGAAAAAGGAGTGTAAGGGAAAACATGGCACAGAAGACTGTGTGACTGGTTTACAAGAAGGATGATCGAACCCAAGAACCAGGTTTGAGTGTAGGGAGCATGTGGAAGAGTTCAGATGGGGAAGGCTGGAGAGGAAATCATGAGACAGGCTGAGGAAGGCCTCTTATGCCATGTTGTAAAGTTGCTGTAAATGCAGACAAAGGAATGAGTGTTTGATAAAACAGCCCATACTAAGCACATCAGTTATTCTCCTCTGGACATTGCTCTATAAATTTTCTCACTGAGCCGAGGCAAGAGATATTTTGTTATTATGCAGAGGGCATTAAGGTTCTTTGCTAAAGATTGCACTCCCTAGCCCAGCATGCTGATGAGCTAAGGTTTAAGAAGATACACTCCTGCCTGGGTAAGTCATGTTTAATGTGTTCTGCCCATTAATTTGCTATAGTAATAAACCATATGGATTATTATTATTTTTTTCCTGAAGTACTTGGTCTCTCCTTAGTGTGTGCTGTGTTTATGGAGTTATTAAAAGGTTATCACAGAATCATATAAACTGGGGCTGGGAAAGTGCACGATCTCTGAGAATATAATATACAGCACAGATAAGGTCAGTCAGGTCTGAGATGGGGGGTGCAGAAGAGAAGAGGTAGGTGTAGGGATCAAGGAATGAGTTAGGAGAGAAGGCATAAGCTGATAGGGTTTTAGAGGGTAAGTTGGTGACAGGGGCAAGGAATAGTAGGAAGTCCCAAAGCTTCAGACCAGGACTCTGAACTTGATTTTGGAAATGCTTGGAAATAGAGTACATTGAGAATTTCTGCAGTACAGAAACTTCCTTGGTGGCGGCCATCTGGGGAGTGAGAGTCAGACATAAAGCAAAGAGAAGCATTAAGCTTAAGGCTCCAAGGTCCTGAGCTTGCCTAAGATTGCATAAATACAAAAGAAAAGTGCTCCAAGAAAAGTCAGAGGTTGTCGGCCGCAGCAGTTAGAGGCAGACTAAATGCAGTGAGCAGAGAAACGTGGAATCCGGGAGGACTCCTGGGCTCCTTGGCTGCCAGGACCTAGCAGGGAATGGCACTGTTCAATGCTTTCTTGCTGTTAATCATTTTTCTCATTTTCCCTAGTTGTTAACCCTGGGACCACACTAATCAACTCCTCGTTTCCCTGCCCGTGGCTTACATGGTTCCTTGGTTATTACATCTGAGTTTAATCATTGTCCAAACTGAGCTCCATGTCTTCCTTGCAATTTTGCCTGATTCAGTTTGTGTTTTGCCAGGAAATGTAGCTGTGTAAAAATGGAAAGGATCAGTTTAGAGAGAAGAGAGTCCATCAGAAAAGGGAGATGGGACTCCCATCTCTCCAGTGATGCATGGAAGATTTTTTCCCCCCGATTCTCAAAACAGTGATGAAAATATTCAGAAAAGTAAAGAAAAACCAATGCTGTCCATGACTTACTGAATTTCCCCCTTTTTTCATTGCATAAAGAAGCTGGAGAGGTGAACTGGACAACACAGATGTAACTAAATCAGAAGCATCAAAATGCAGTCAACTCGATATGTAAGTAGGAATCATCTGGAAGTCACATTTGACTTCCACTCATATCTCTCTCTGCATGGCCTCCTCTACTCTAGAAGTCCCTCATGAACCAGAGTGTGGAGGGGACAGAAGTAAGTCAATCACGGGTTCTTCAATTATGAGGAAGTGTCAATGCTGTCTATCACCAATTGATCCTGTGAGACATCAGAAATGTTATTTATCTCTCTCTATGGTTGTCTGATTTGGAGATGGCAGAATTTAAACTCAGCTCCTTAGAGATCAGCTCTCAAAATCTTAAGGGGATTTATGAATAGATATGGGTATATTAATTTTTTTTCCAGAAAATGCTGTCAGATATTCTGATACCCTTAGGAACACTTCACTCTAGAGAATGGGGTATTTCCATTATGATACAAATATCCCATTATTTTCCTCATTTTTAAAACAAATAAACATATATAACTTGGCCCCCATTTTCCACATCAGCAACCATCTCATTTTGCTTCTTTAAGAGCAAATCTCCTTAAAAGGATTCTCTATGACATACATTATCCCCAATTTTTCTCTTCCTATTCTTTTTTGAGTCTGTCCAAGTTAGACTTTCTCCTCCACAATTCCAGTAAAAATGCTTTTGACAAGACCACCGAGAATGCCTGTTTGATAAATCCAATAATTACTTCCTGGCCTTCACCCTACTGGATGTATCAGGAACATCTGATACAGTTGTTTATCTTTTCCTACTGGATCCTGGATAACTCCTTTTTCAGTCTGGCTTCTGGGCAAAACACCCCCTGTGTTCCTCCATCTCACACGCTGCTCCTTCCCAGGCTTCAATGTTAGTTTCTTCTTGTCTTCCCAACTTCTTAATGGTGGAATGTTGCAGGGCTTCACACTTAGTCCTTTTTACTACTTTATCTGCACTTATTTCTTCATGATCTCACTGTCTCACACACCATCTACAAATATGATTCCCAAATTTATACTCCAAACCCAGATCTACTCCCTGAATTTCATGCTAACATATATCCAGCTGACTGCTCAATATTTTCACTTGGATGTGTGATAGAAATCTCATACTTAGTATGTTCAAAACTAAGTCATTCATCTCTCCCTCAAAATCTCACTCAATCTAAAGTTTTCTTCTTCTCAGTTAACCTATGTATGTATGTATGCCACAGAGCCTGTTGGCATTCATCCCTTTTTTGTGGTCTTCAGCTAACCATCAGCAAACCCTACTGACTCCTTTTGAAGTATATGCAGAATTGGATCAGTTTTCTCACCCATGTAGCTGCTGCCATTCTGGTCCAAGCCATTATCTTAGTACAACCATTTATTCTTTAAATGGCAGAAAATATCAATGCCCAGGTGGAATTAGAAGTGGAGACTAGAATCCAGAAAATAATTTAGGTTGCCAGTTCAGGGGTCTGATATTGATGTGAAAAGTGCATGGATACATCAGTACGGGACAATGCACACACAGAGGTCTGTGCTATTTCCGTCCCTCTGTCTACCTGTTACCCCAGAGCCACCTTCCACCTATTGTGCCCTGCTCTGTGCTTCAGAAACCTGACTTCTAAGTGTTACATCTCATAGGCTGTCGCTCTCTGCTCTGTTTGGGTTCAAGCAATGGACAACATGGGTGGGATCTCAGAGGGCAAGAGAATAGGAAGTCAGAGTCCTGAGACCCCCCACCTTTACCACACATCTGGCAATGACTTTTTCTAGTCATAGCACATATCAAATTGTCCTTGCTACATAGTTGTGGTCTCTCCCTGAACTCTGTGAGCACCATTTCCTCCTCTTACTCCCTCAGGATCATGAGTGTTTAATGGGTCTCTCATCATGCCTTGTTGGTTTCTTTAACCCTACCTGAATCTCTTTAAGTAATCCCTTCATTGGGCTCCTTCAGAAACATCTTTTTGAAGATGTTCCTCTATTTCCTTCTGGAATCCTTCTTAACATAGGTAGAACTATTCTTTTGGTATGCAAATAAATATTAAATTAATTACATTTAATGAAATTAAATAACTGTTCCAAAACACATTACTGACAGAAATTTAAAGACTAAGAGAATCTAAAGGGAAAAAAAGTGTTCATTCCTCACTACAATGTCACTAAATAGCTACTATTAACATTTTAGTGAATTGTAAAAACTTTACAATTTTTTATTGTGTTTAATTTATCTTTGTATAATTTTAGTCTCCTTGTGAAATCTTAAAACATTAATACATCTTAATATAAAAAGAAATGTAGAGAATTTGGAATATGGAGAAAAACAGAACAAGAAGATCAAAAATTCTATTACTTAAAGATAAACTTGGAAAAATTTATTCTGTTTTCCTAAAATCTTTCTTTCTTTGGAGTTTAATATAGTTCCTGCTTTAGAGAACATGGTGATTTTAAAACATAGTGAATGCAGATTAGTTACAATTCATAGAACAAAGGGGAAATGAAGAGAGGCTTGGAGTAATATTGACCACTGGTTAGTTTTTATTGCTCTGTCCTAATATAAAGAAAATTTACTAGAGCAATTATGTTGGAGTTTAAATCATAAAAATCAGTTATTCAATTATCTTGATGTTAAAGTCGCCTTTTTATAGGCTTTGTGCTTTGTGGATAGAGGAGAAAGACTTCAGTAATGTTCTTGGTAGTAAGCTAAGAACTTGTAAATACTATAACCATTGTTAGTGGTCTTTGTCACAGAGCAGCCATTCTTTTCTTTTCAAACAGATTTCCGCACAACCTTGGGAGGAAGGATAGGTCTTAAGAGAATTGACTAGTATTGGGGAAGGGAGTGGGGGGGGAGAAATTTGCTGAGGAGCAAAGCAGGTTCAATTTTGCACCTGGTATACATAATCTAAATTTTAACACATAAATAAACTGATTCTGAATTAGAGGTCCAAAACAGAAATGAAAGACTGTCAAATCCTTTTTCTTTTAAATATCATAACTTTCCTAATTGAACTTTACACATTTCGATTTTCCCTGAGTCATTCAATCTGTCTTTAAGTAATTGTTTCAGAGGGGATAGGTAGGGACACCTGGGTGGCTCAGTCAGTTAAGCGTCAGCTTGGGCTCAGGTCATGATCAGTCAGGCTCTATGCTGACACCTGACAGCCTGGAGCCTGCTTTGGATGCTGTCTCCCTTTCTCTTTGCCCCTCCCCCACTGGAGGCAAGAGATCAGTATGTCTTTTTGTAGCATGTATATTTCTGAATATTTGCTTAAAAATTGATATATATACAGATGACAATTTAAGATAATTTCCAGTAGGTTACCAGGTATGATTTCTTTCCTTCATTGATTTTTACAAAGCATACAGTCTACACCCTGTTAGTCAATGTATATTATGTCTCTGTTTCGACTCCACATTAGAAACAGTTGCCTTGATTATGACTTCATTACAAAATAGTCCTTTTTTTTAAAAAATTAGAAATGTTCATTGATGTGAAGTTGAATATCATTCTACTATTTCTTCCTTTATTTTCCATCTCCTCTTTATTTTTCCTCCTCGTTTTCAGGAACTTCTCAAAGTTGTTCTAAATGCATGATTTGTCTTTTTACAGAGCTTAATCTGCTCTTTATTGCCTTCAATTTGAATTTTAATTCTGCTCTTTTATTTCAGTTTTATTACTAATATTCCATTTTCTCACTCATATCTCTTTTTATTTTATCTTTTGATTTTGGTCTGTGTCATTCTTATTTTTTTTCCTGCTCCGACTTCTTATAGTATTTTCAAGGAAATATTTATTTTATATAATTTTTACTTTTCAGAATAAAGTTTTAGCTAGGGTTCCTATATGAAATGTTGAATTTCATCTTTCATATTGAATTCTATGCTCTCCATTAAATATTTATTTTTAGTATCTTCTCCCTTGGTTTCTTGTTAATTTTTAACAATCTTTTCTTTTTTCTTCTTTAAAAATTTTTTAGGGGCACCTGGGGGGCTCAGTCAGTTGAGCATCTGACTTCGGCTCAGGTCATGATCTCACGGTTCGTGGGTTCAAGCTCCGGGTTGGGCTCTGTGCTGACAGCTAGCTCACAGCCTGGAGCCTGCTTCAGATTCTGTATCTCCCTCTCTCTCTGACCCTCCCCTGCTCACACACTCTCTCTCTTTCAGAAATAAATAAAAAACATTAAAAAATTAAAAAAAACTTAATGTTTTCAAAGAGCCAATTTTGATATTGTTAAATTCTATATATTCATATTCTATTTTTATTAATACTATTCCTATTATTTTTTTCTTTTAAATTATTTAAGCTTATTTTATTATGTTGATCTTCTTTCTTAAGATGAACATTCTGACCATTAATTTTCAACCTTTCCTTTTTTCTAATGTAAGGATATACATTTCCCTCCTAATCCCATGTGAGCATTTCTTCTTATGCTCAGTTTCTTTCTTTTCTTTTCTTTTCTTTTNTGAGCCGAAGTCGGATGCTTAACCAACTGAGCCACCCAGGTGCCCCTAATGTGGTTTTTTTGATGTGTTAGTTATTACAAGTGTGTTTTATGGTTATCTTGGTGATATTGAATCCTAACCTAGTCATATGATGCTCAAATCCATATTCCTCAATTCACTCAATGATTATTTATTGAGGCTTACTATGTCCAGTGCACCATTTCAGGTGTTAGGACTTTATCAATGTATAGACCAGACAAACTCCTAACTCTTTGAAGCTTATATTCTAAAATGGAGAGAGAGACAGTCAATGTAATTAGTAAGTAGGAAGTAGGGATTTTAGAAGGTGGTAAGTGCCATGCAAATTTAAAATCAGGAAAAAGGAGATTGGTTGGTCATGCTTTGTAGGTGTGTTCGTGTGTGTGTGTGTGTGTGTGTTGTATGTGTTCTGGTGGAGGGAGTGTAGGGTTTTAAATAAAGTGATCAAAGAAAGCCTTCCCAATAAGGTGAGATTTGGGTATGTCTTAAAGGAGAAAAGGGATTCTTCTCTGGGGAAGAGCTTTCCAGTCAAAAAGTCCATCTAACTGAAAAGCTCTGGGGATAGATCATGCCTGGATGTTTGAAGAGACCAGTGTGACTGTGATAGAATGACTGAGGGGACATGGTAGAAGAGGAGATGAGAGAGAATAGGAGTGCGGATAGTTCGTGTCACTTGCACATTGGCAAAGAGACCCAAGATCTTGATTTATTTTGATCTGACCTTCACGAAAGTTTTGTTTATTCAAAGGATGTTTTATTTTTCAGCTTTTTAAAAAAGACGTAAATGGCTTTATTATGACCTCTAGGAATAAGTAGATGACTCCAAAGAGAGCATAGAATCTTTTACACTCTTGTGAAAACTTTGGCAATAATCATTTAATCTGTGTTGAAGAAACTCAATATTCTGCATTCTTTTACTATAATATTTCTACAGGAACCATTCACTCATTTAGGCAGTACATAATTATTTCTTTTCAAAATTATTTATATAAATGTTCTTTTGACCTTTAAGAGATTTAGTCAAATGAACATGCAGTCATTCCATCTGGTCGTTTCAGTGTAGAAATTTGAAGGACTTCACCAATCACCATTGTTACAATAGACCAGTATCCAAATTCTGCCTGAACAATTCCATTCATCTTGTTTATAATTCAATTCATTATGGGGTTACTTTAGTTTTACCCAACCTTATCTTGTACTCCATCAGATATTTGAAAATAACTCTTAGACTCTCCTCGAATCATATCTTCTATGGTCCTTGCATTCTAGATCTTTGTATCTTTCTTCACATTCCTCATATATCTGGTGCTTTAGACTCCCTGCCATTATATTTGCCTTCTTTTAGACAAGGATGTTGTAATTCTTACATTTCTATGTCAGAAAAATTCCTGCTCTTGAATTTGAATTTTTATTTCTTCTAAGTAAATCATCAACATTGGTTATGGACAAAAATGTGATGAAAGCAGATCAGTTAGATCTCAACATTGATGGCCATGCTATCAAAGTATTTTGGCACAATACGGAGTTTCCTTTTCTCAAAGAAAAGTTCTATAATAGATCTTCCTCAACCCTAGTAAAATTGATTAATTACGTCAACTTAATTGATTGTATGCAGTTTCTCAACCGTTTCAAGATCCTAGAAACCAAACTGAGCCATGAGTCAACATCTTTCTATTTGGTTACATCTGTGTTTATAACTAGCATGACTCCCGGTTCCAAACAAGTGCCTAGTATGTTGCCAAAGCAAAGCATGTAGGTCTTCTCCTAGTTTAATCACCTATTTGTGTTACAAATGAAGTTAAGATGAACCTGATGAGGCATAACTTTTCCTGTTCTGTTTTCACCCTGGTGATGAATAACACATTCTCTGAGTGTCATGTGAATGTGCCCTCTTTTGAAAAGATACCCCCACTTCATTTATCGAAAAATTAAGTTGGCAGAAGAAGCTCTCAAGCTATATACAAAGCATCCATCCACTCATCCAAAACTTTTCCCCCCAAAGTTTCATTCTATACTTGGGAAGATCTAATATTACAGGAGGTATTGCTTCCCTGGAATATCTTTTTAGATCTTTTGAAATCCCATCTATCATTTGAGGTTCAGCTAAAAATTATTTCAATATGAGATTTTTCTTAGCCCTCAGCCAGAGTAGCCTTTCCTTTCTTAAGTGTCAAGATCTACTCCTAGCATTTCACCTGTAGATTCTGTCCTACTTTGCTGGTGTCAGTGTGTGTACCTACCCATGATCAAGTTTCCATTTGCAGCTCCTACTTCATACTGAAGTTCCTGGTAGACATTTATCTTTTTCATTTTTTTCTTGACTGTCAGGAATCTTAGCAATCTTACTCAGGTAGTGTCTATCATCATGTAAGTTATGATGAGAGGCCGTGCTTCTGACTACAGAGGCCTAAAATTTCTGGAAAATAGTCTTTTGCTCTAACGTTAGAGCATGGAACATGACTTAAATGAACTGATAGCATAGTCCTACCTAAAGCCCTAATTTAAAGCATTGATGCCAATCACTAGAGGCTTTTGAGGATTGTGTTTAGCCATGGTAGTGATAGGAACCATTGTTTGGTGGGGATCGTGGCTCTTGTCTAGCAGTGGTCTCCAGTATCCAATGGTAACATCAGTAGTTTCCCATCCTCTATTTTGATTGTGCCTCTGATTCTGACTCCTGCCCATTTTCTGTAGCTGGCTTTTTATTTACATGTTTAGATTACAAACTACCTAGTACTCTTCTAATAAACTCATTTTTAAGCCAAGAACCTTGACTGGTAGAGGAAGAATCTTTGTTTTATTCAGATATGATTACTATGTGCCTAATAAATATTTACTGAATGATTTAGATCATGTTGGATATGATGTCTGTGGGAGCCCATGGGAAATCAGAAGGCCAAATTAGCTCATTAATTAAACTTTCATGCTAAATTTTAGAGTGTGTGATTCTGGAGAAAGCTTTAGAATAGTCTTTTCCACAATACCTTCCTTTTCAAAACTGAATAAAGATCTCAGTATACGTTTTCAGCAGCGTGTGGGTTAGCTTTTTGCCTTTTTAACTTTTGTGGGTTGTGATGTTCAGATTGGGAAATTACAAGCTTGAGAACTCCCTGGACATTTATAGTCATTATTTGACTAAAAATACAGGAGAGACATAAATGAGTGGATATCTCATTCCTCCTGCTGTGTGGCCTTCAGTGGCTGCTTTGCAATTGCAAATACCAGGGACCTAGGCAGAGGGGAGAAAAAGTAGCACTAATGCAATTTCTCCTTGGTATAGTTTTGTTGGGTCCCGATCTTGCCAAGGAATTTGCAAAGATGAGAACTTTCCAAGATCTAACGACAGAAGTCAAGGGGGGTGGGGAGAGTTCTGTCTTTCCTAAAACCAGACCTCAATGCACAGATACCTTTTGGGTACAGAAAATAGCGTGACGTTTCCTGGTGGCTCCACTGCTCTGCCACCTCCCGCTGGTGGTCACCTGGCACTGGCAGAGCTGTTCATGTACGCGGGCGCATGCGCAGGCTGAAGTTGTCCAGCCCTCTGGGGGGACTCACCCTCTGACAGCGAGTGATGAGTTTCCTAATGGGCCCGTGATGACTGCAGCCCTGCCTGGAGGCTTAGCTTCTGCTCAGCAGCTGCTGCACAACCGCGATGCTGGCCTTCCCCACAGCCTCAGGGGAGCCCCGCTCAAGGTTTGTGCCACTTCAGTGACTCCAGAAAGCTGTATGTTTACACCACGGGGAATGAGAGAAGTGTGTTTATCAACCACCAGGCTTGGAATGAGAGACTTCTCCTTGCGGGAACGCATCAATCACTTCTCAGGACTGACCCTTTGTGGTAGTTCCCCTTGTAAATGATGTCTTGCTTTCCCTGATTGCAGAACAAAATGAGAGCTTTATAATTAAGTGTGTGGTAAACAACGTGGCAGTGGCCCGTTGGGTCCTGAGTCCTCTCAAAACAGCGAAGTGTGGGGGTAGCAGCGTTGGGAAAGATGCAGTAGGTTGGGAATTTCTTCCAGCTTCCTACTTACAGTTAGCTGAAAGGCTACTTACTAGGTGATTTCTGCAGGACACTTTACCTCAAACACCCCTTTCTGTTTCTGCTCACAAACCTGCCATAGCTCAGTTTAGGCCAAACCATTTGAATGGAAAACCCAGTTGAAGCCTCTTGTGTTCATATTGCCCAGCGTGCAATATTGCCCAGCGTGCTCTGAGCCTAAGCACAGAGCTTGAATTACAAAATTGGAACAAAAGGCATTTGTTCTCTTTCCTGAGTGGCAACGAAGCATTTTCAAGAATGTTTGGAGACCAAATTATGTTGATTTCACTTCGGATAAGATCAATGGGTTGTTTTTCAGGGAAAGATGAAAGGCCATTACTTCTTTGCACACCCCTTCTATCTCCTTTAGAAATAGACAGCCAGTGAGAACATCATCCCGCACACTTATTAGCAGTACTTCCAGGGCTGTGCCTATTAAATGAATTGTTTTGAGGTCAACATGAAACGCCAACTGGAATGTAACAGAAAGATATCAAAAAAGAACAGCCCCCTTTGTGATCATTAAGACAATGTTAAAAAGGGAGAAATCTATACTATTGACCCAACTTTGATATTTTCTGCTTTAGTTTAGGGTCATCACCACAAATCTCAGTTACTAAACTCATTACATGCTGCAGAGGCTTCCTCAGCTGTGTGATTAATAATCCTCCTCTGAATCAAGGCATCACAAATAGTGTGTTACTCTGGTGCATGAGAAATAGAGCCGCCAGGGCCAACTAGTGTCGTCTACAGCCAAGGACTGAGATTTCTTCTATATGAGCCTCTTCTGACTAATTTTTGGATCCTGAGTCTTTTATGACTTCAGTTGTGTTGAATGACAAACAATGCTGACAGTATTATGGGTCTTTGTTCCTTATCGGCTCTAGGTAGGTTCCATCAAGGAACTTTCTCATGACCAAAGGGGAATACTGAAGAGGTGCCGAGATGATTAGCAATTCTGCATGGCTCACCTGTCAACTCACATCCTCTCCTTAGACTTTTTTAAATTTATTTATTTGTTTTGAGAGAGAGAGTGCATGCTAGAGCAGGGGAGGGGCAGAGAGAGAGGGAGAGAGAAAATCCCAAGCAGGCTCCAAGCTGTCAGCACTGAGCCTTATGGGGGTTCGATCTCACAAACCATGAGATCATGACCTGAGCCAAAATCAAGAGTTATATGTTTAACAGACTGAGCCACCCAGATGCCCCTACATAAATATTTTTTCTCTCCATAAATAAACTAATCCAGAAGTTAATTTAATATCTAACTCATAATAGCAACAAGAACAATAGCAGTAATTATTATTTTTTGAGTATAATTACAAGATGAGAATGCAATGGTCCCCTGTATGGGAGTTTCCTCTTTGAAAGCTGTATTTTGTTATTATATTACAATATTCCAAGGCTTGTTTTGGCATCTCCCAAAGGAATTGGACATCATGGATGGAATAGCCTGATTTTAGCTAGGAAAACCAGAGTTTGGAAGGCAGGCCCTGGATAGATTGGAGTGGCAAGACTTGCAGACTCACTCACCACATTATCCTCTCCATTTAGGCTTTGAAAATGGGAAGATAGTTCTTGCCATAGGTAGCTCTTAGGTAGGATTGGAGCCATGTTATGGGCACTTCAGAAGGCAAACTATCTTATAAGTGCATTATCAAGGTGTGTGCATTGTAAGCTTTTACTTTTCTTCTCTTTCCTCAAAATTTGAGACTCTTGGCTATATGAATGTATGTGTGTATGTCATATATATATAATAAATCTTATAAACTGTCCTCAAAATTTACAGTAGATTATTAAAGGAAATATTTTGGCTCCCGCATTTCTTTCTTTACATCAGAAACCATGTCTTATCGAAGCCAGAGTAATCCTAGCGGCAGTCTCAAGAAAGAATACTAAACAAATGGTGATTTGGAGCTACTGTTCCATATACTCCTTTGGAAGTTGTCTCTTTGGAAGTCCTGGTCTTCATTTTATTAATGATAGAAAATAAAGGAAATAGAAATATTCCCATGTTACAGATGAAGAAACTTATGCTTAGAGAGGGTGTCATTCTAATAACAAAAGAAAAGGTGGAATTGGGACCCATGTTGGTCTGGTGATAAAGTCCATACTACTTATGTGATAATAATCTTTCATGGCTTAGAGGAGAGGCTCTAACTTGTTCCAAAGAGAAGCCCATCTTTCCTCCTCACCTCATTATCCAACAACTTCTTACTCCATACACACGTAAACTACATAAGCTAAATGACTCTCTATGGCCATCATGGCCAAGGCAGTGACTGTGATGCCACCAAACAAGAGGCCTTCTCTATATGACTTTAGACCAATGTGTGTCCTAAGGCCCCAAACACTGTCACTATGACAGTATTTCTTGGCAAGCTAGAGAAGTGGTCCTTGTAATGTTTTCTGGCTCAGAGTTGATACTCAATGAATTTTTATTAAATTGAATACAAGGTGCCTAGTTTGGTGTAAACCTCAGGAAGCTTTTCCTTTTGCAAACTCCTGCATATCTATTATCTTATGTGAGCTTCATTAAGCATCTATGAAAATATCCCCACACTGTATAGGAGACAGCTAGGTTACAAGAAGACTTGACACTTTTCCACGTTCACAGCATAAGTCAGTGTTAAGGTAGGGCCAGGAATCGAGTCTTAAAGTTTGTGGTGCAGTGTGCTTTCTTATTTTTTCCTGGATACATCTAATCAGTCTTTAGGTATCTTGAATTGAGAGGAAGAAGGCAATTTTTCTCTAAGTGCTGAGTTCTCTTCCTCTTAAAAAAGGGGGGAACTGATGGCAATGATGGTGATGGTGATCCCAGATAGTTCTGCAGTGAATGATCGATGCATATCCTTTTGTTGTCACCAGAACTCTCCTGGTCCTTGATTTCCTTTGCTTGTCTGAGATCAGGGAAATCTTAGTCCACCTTCAAGCCCTGTAATCATGGGCTGGAGTGCACACCCTTTCCATAGGATTCTGTTCTGAAGATCCTAAATATGGCTAGTCCCCAAACACAGATAGTGCTCTCCTTATGACTGGGCATTTTTTATGGTTTGAGGAAGTAAGGCTGGTTGCCTTTTGTTGTTTGGTTTGTTTGTTTGGGTTTTTTTTTTTTTTGGTTGTAATTTTAGGTCTATTCAAAAATTGGCTTCTAGTATTGAAAGAAAATTATGGCCCAAGGTGATTATGTGCCTTGAACTTATTGCTTAGAAGACCTTGGGAGTCAGAAATTTTTATTGAGTTGGGGACTCCAAGATTCAGATTCCACAATGTTTGAAGTCCATAAAACTTCCCCTAGAATCTTTTCACTCAAAACGTGGTTCTTAGGCCAGCAGAATTGGAATCATTTGGGAATTTGTTAAAAATGTAGACTGGCATGCACCTCTTAGGACTGCTGAATCAGAATCTGCATTTTGGAGAGACCTGTAGGTGATTCACATGCATATTACAGGTTGAGAAACACTTCCTGTGATATTGTGATTTATCATAAGAAATATTTTTCTGGTCTTGTTCCTAGTTTCTGTCAGGGACCTCCTAAAACCCTTGGATTTTCCTATGAGTAGAGAGATAATTTTGTTTTTGTTATGTTAATGAGGTGACTTTTGGAAAGCACCTAAAGACCGGGGCTGGTTTCCAGGAAAGCCAATGGTAATTCAGCAAAGTTGCAGGGTACAAAACCAACATGCAGAAATCGGTTGCATTCTTATACACCAAAAATGAAGCAAAAGAAAGAGAAATCAAGAAACTGATCCCATTCACAACTGAACAAAAAACCATTAAGTACCTAGGAATAAACCTAACCAAGGATATAAGAGATCTGTATGCTGAAAACTATAGAAAACTTATGAAGGAAATGGAAGAAGACACAAAGAAATGGAAAAACATTCCATGCTCATGGATTGGAAGATATAGTTAAAATGTCATTACTACCCAAAGCAATCTACACATTCAATGCAATCCCAATCAAAATGCACCAGCATACTTCTCAAAACTAGAACAAACTATTCTAAAATTTGTATGGAATCACAAAAGACCCCGAATAGCCAAAGTAATATTGAGGAATAAAACCAAAACGGGAGGTATCACCATCCCAGACTTTAGCCTCTACTACAGGAAAGCCAATGGAGTAATTAGGGGGCTGAAACTTTTAGTCACTTCTGAACCCCCTTGGAGGGGAGAGGGACTGGAGGTTGAATCAGTCACCAACGGCCAATGATTCATTTAGTCAACCACGCCAATGTTATGAAGGCTCTATAAGAACTCAGATGAAGGGGTTCTAGAGCTTCTTGGTTCGTGAACGAGTGGAGGTGCTGGGAGAGTGGTGAACCTGGGGGAGAGCACTCAAGCTTCACACCCCTCCCCCCATAGCTCTTCTGTCTGCATGGTCATCTATGTCCTTTGTCATATCCTTTCATAATAAGCCAGTAAGCATAAGTAAACTGGTTTCTTGAATTCTGTGAGCCCCTCTAGCAAATTAATCAAACCTGAGAAGGAGTCATGGGAACCTCTTGATTTATAGCTGATCGGTCAGAAGCACACTGACAAACTGGACTTGTGATTGGCATCTGAAGTTGGTGCCAGTCTGGTGGCTCTGAGCCCTTACCCTGAGGAATCTGGTGCTGTCTCCTGGTAGACAGTGTCAGAATTGGTGTGGTGAAAACTACATTGTAATTGAGTCTCAGAGTCATTCACTTCCTGGGGCACCTGGGTGGCTCAGTTGGTTAAGTGTCAGACTTCGGCTCAGGTCATGATCTCACAGTTTGTGGGTTCAAGCCCCATAATGGGCTCTGTGCTGACGGTTAGCTCAGAGCCTGGAGGCTGCTTCAGATTCTGTCTCCTTTTCACTCTGACCCTCCCCTGCTCACACTGCCTCTCTCTCTCTCTTTCAGAAATAAATAAAACATGAAAAAATTTTTTTAAACTTAAAAAAAAGAATCATTCACTTCCCCACATAGTCTTAAGGGATGCTGTATTAACCAGGGTTCTCCAGAGAAACAGAGCCAATAGGAGATTATATCTATATCTATATCATCTATATCAATATCTATATCTATCTATATTTAAAACATAGAGACATACTCAGAAATAATGTTTAGACAAACATCTGGGCACTCTGTGATTCACTCAAGTTGACATAAAATTAACCATCACAAGATAGTAAGTCACCTGACCAAGGACAGTGCTGAGTGGGTATTAAAATGGATTGGAGACTATGTTGATTAGTTAATGTAAGCTTGAAATTATAACTCCAGCTATATATGTGGTTCATAGAGCAGTAGCATTGACACCATATGGAGGAAAGCTGATTAGTTGTGCAGAATCTCAGGCTTACCTCAGCCTTGTTATACCAGAATGTGCCTTTTAACAAGATCCTCAGGGGATATGTATGTACATTAAAGTGTGAGAGGCACTGCTGGCATTTGATCCAACCAGAAGTGCCTATCCCTATTCCTTAACTAAATGAAGAAAATGTATTAGGATTGGTTCCACCACAGGATGTTTTGGGGATGAATTCTTCTGGGGGCATTCTGCCCGAAGAAAAATAACCAGGCACTCTATAAAGCAATGGTTCTCAACCTGGGCTGCACATGGGCATCGCCTGGAAAGCTTTAAAAGAAGACGAATATCTGGGACACACTCCCTGATAATCTGATTTCATTGGTTTTAGGTCTGGTCTGGTCTTGCAGAAGTTTCCAACCTTTGCAAATGAGTATAAGATATAGCCAAACTGGGCAACCACTGCTGTAAATGGAGCATGGAAGCCCTTCTCCAATCTCACTTCAGTTCTGAGTCAGTCTTGAGGTGAATCTTTTGAATGCTTATTTGTGTTTTTCTTAATTCTGAAGTAATCTTCAGGATATAGAGAAAATGTGGGCAGCCTGTGGAACTGAGGGAAGAAAGATCGAAGAACACAATGAAGGAGGAAGGCATACATGGGAGAAGTATAAGGAAGTAAAACCTCATCCCTGTTCTTCTCCATAACCAGGGGCTCACATGCCAACTGTGGTTTTTGTTTATTCTCAGTGGCATGAAATACCAGATGTGAAGTCAAGTATCATAAGATTTCAAAGCTGAGAGGCACACAGAGATACCAATTGGTGCCACTCGTGTTTTAATTTGATGAATATCTACTCTTTCCAGTTCTGAGTAATGATTCTTCTCTTAAAGGTCACAGAGATTTTACCCATAAGAGTCTCATTTGTTCTCTCCCATGCTACCATTTTTCTCCCTCCTCCTTTCCTCCTTCCTCCCTCCCTCCCTCCCTTCTGTCTTCCTTCTCCATTGAATACACAACTATTAAGCACCTTCTGTATGCACACACATAATCCTGGCATTTTCCCTTTGATTATGTGTACATTATGCTTTTCTGAACCTTTCTTCTTTACTCTCATTCCTTTAAATTTTTGTGCCTAAAATGTAATCCAGAACTTTAATGGAGGTCTGGAACAGAGAAAAGGTGAGGAAAGTTTGACTTCTATATCTAGGGAGTTTGTATTTAACTTGTGGACAGCTCAGAACCTTTGCTTAATTTTCCTTGTCCCAAAGTGACCCACTGTTGAGTCACTTCATCGTGCCAAGATCAGTTCAAATTATATTCCTGTCTCATGGGGGTATTAGCAACTCTGCCTAACTTAGTATAGTGTGCAAATTTGATGAGCACAATGTCGATTCCTTCATCTCAGCCATCAATAAAGATATTGAATAGGCAATAAAGATATTGAATCCTGTCATACCCTGAGACAAAGGCATGGGTGTTTACAATAACACTTATGACCCAAGCAATCCTGCTGTTTGAACTCCTATTTTGTTCTCTAAATCAGGTTTCAAGCTCAAGGGGATTGTACTTAAAGAGAACTTTCAATGTCATTAGAACTGGTATCAACTGGGGCGCCTGGGTGGCTTAGTGGGTTAAGCGTCCGACTTTCACTTAGGTCACGATCTCGCGGTTCGTGGGTTCAAGCCCCGCGTTGGGCTCTGTGCTGACTGCCAGCTCGGAGCCTGGAGCTGTTTCAGATTCTGTGTCTCCCTCTCTCTCTGACCCTCCCCTGCTCACACTGTCTCTCTCTCTCTCCTGGAAATAAATTTTAAAAAATATTAAAAAAAAAAAAAAAGGAACTGGTATCAACCAGTTGCCTAACCTCTCTGCTCTTTTGGTATATCATCCAAAAGAGAGAGAGCTTCCAAACACTCTCAAGAGAGCCCCCTGTCCTTCATTTTCATCCTCCTCAATTGACTGGGTCTTGTCTTTATTGACAATTGGGCTCTGGACCATGTTAGTATTTAAATATCTATCTGCCTCTTGCCTTTGATATCTTATGATTTCTAGCCACAACTGTTTCCTCCATACCTATTCTTCCTCCCCAAATCACACTGCCCTTTATATCATAAGATTTAGTCCCTGCAGTTTATTTGGAAATCCACACAGGATGCTGTTTTGATGTTGATAGGTATACCGATGTATCTTTGTCAACAACCAAGAAAGGAGTGAGCTTTAATGTTTTCAAATGCTTGGACTATGATTCTTTATACCTGGGGTGAGATAGTAGATTTAACAAACTTCCATTGAGTTTTATTATAACAGTTCCCTGATTGGAGTATCGAGAAGCCCAGAATATTTCTGAGGCGATGATTCTTCAGTGTGAAATGTCAGGTAGTCGGCAGCCTGTGGCAAGCCCTTTTCTCAGTGCTTCCTCTTTGTTCAGCCTCAGATTATCTCTTGACTTAGAAATAAAATGCCAGTATAGTTAATAATGTAACCAGCAGAGAGACATAGAGTCATTTGTCTCCATAGAATGAAACAAAACCTGTATCAACCCAAACAAACAGATGACAGTCCTTCCGCAGAAGAACTTTTGCTCATCACTGTCCATCCAAGAAACTTTCAGTTTTTACTTTAATTTAAACCACCCATTTGAAACACCAATCATAGCTGGAAATAAAGACAAATGATGTGCATCCCTCTAGACTTTGAAATAGGCACCCTGCTTTTTCTCTGGTCTCGTTATCTACCCACACTCATTCTCCTCTGGTGGCTATGAATCTCTTCACTGTTCTCTGTATATGAAATGCTCATTCCAGCCTCCAAGACTTTTTATTGTTACTGTCACTACCTGGAGAGCAGCCTCCCACCCATACGTCTTTAGCTGCCTCCCAGTCCCACAATCTGGATCACTGCCTCCTATGGCCATTGCCTTCTCAGGGAAAACATTCATAGCCTCCACAGCTTTCTTCTCCTTTCTCTTCTTTTGCCAGACACTTTGACAGTGAATGATGATCTGGCTGGAACATTTGCTGTTTATTCATTCACTCACTCATCAGCAAAGTAGTACTGAGCACCTACTCTAGGCCAAGGATTATAATAGGATCTATGGCACAATGGTGAGCAAAAGATACGTGTCAGACCTCATAGGAGTTATAGTCTAGGGAAGGACACAGATATGAATAATTGCAAGTAGTACAAATTAAAAACAATTTTAAATGCTTTTCCAAGGAAGAACACAGTGTACTTTGAATACTTAGAGGGTGCTTCCTCCTGACACAGTAATTTTTTAAGTTGAAAATTAAAGGATAAATAGGAATTATTTAGGGAAAGGGTAGGAGAAAGTTGGGATATTCTTGCCATGGGGAACATAAAGCTCCATGATGGAAAGCAGATCAATGTGATTCAAAGAGTAGGGCATGTGTGCTGTGAGATGAGGCTGCAGAGATGTCAGGGCTCAGGCAGGCCATGTCTTACTGATCTGTGAAGAATTGTGGTCTTTATTCTATGAGCAATAGGAGACCATAGAAGGCTTTGTAGCAGGACAAAACCATGGACTTAGTTTTTTGGGTTTTTGTTTGTTTGTTTTTGTTTTATTTTTGCAGATTTCATTCTGGGACTGAGAAAAGACTAGACATGAGCAAGTGCTTAGAGAAGAGTTTGGGAGGGTCATTTAGAAAGCTATTGAAGGAATCATGGAAGAAATGTGGGCAGCTTTGCACAGGATACTAATGGTAGAGGTAAAGAGGAGGAATCAGAATGATATGGGAGGTAAGATGAATAAGCCTCTGTGATAGCCTCAGTGTGGAGGTTGAAAAGAGGAAGAAGCCAGGATTGCTCCATGGTTTCTGGTGTGCATAGGAGTTGAAAGGTGATATTTACAGAAGAAAGCAAAAGAGAACCATATTGGAGATGGGAGATCATGGGTTTGGTCTTGATGCTGTTTGAGTAGACTGTATTTATCAGTCACACAGATGGAGCTCCACATATAAGTTAGGAGTTCTGAGGGGTAATCTGAACTAGGGCTGTCAGTGTGTGGGTAGCTTAAATGTACAGAAGGTACTAGAAGCCCTGGGTGTGGGTAGCAATGCCCAAGGGAAGTGGGTCTCTGCCTGCAGGTCTTACTCAACATTTTAGGATCCGATTCTGTTCTGTTCTTTTTTTGTGAACTTCATTATGATGAGCATAAGCCTGGGTTCATTCATTGTGTTTAATTAATATTTACAAGACACTGTGCTACTCTATGACTATGTTCACAATGTTTATTAGGTATTTTAAAATATTTTAGTTAATATTTATAGGACATGATGCACCATTCACCTTTGTTTAATTTTCATGGCTTTTTTTATAATGTAGATATGATTATTTCTATTTTAGAGATTAAGAAACTAAAACCCAGAGAGATTAAGCAAATATTTAACTCAGACAACAAGGAAGTGCCGACACTGGATTAGAAACCAGTTTTTTCCCCAAACATCCATCCTGAGCTCCTGCCTGTAAAAGACAACCAAAGGGGAGCTCACTAAATACTTGTTTGTTGATTGATTGATGCCAGATAAATTAAATGTCTGAGAATTAGTAAATGTTACTGATTTTCTATTTTTCTAATCACCAGCTGTGAAATAAGCCTCATTCCTAGGTCTATCCAATACGCATTCCTGCCTGTGGATTAGAAAATTGTACAGAGAATTTTAGATGTGGTTGGGCAAACATAACCAAATAACAGGTAGTCCTGGAATCGAAGACTATCTGAAAGAACATACAAACGATTATGCCCCTTTCCAGCCTTCGTGAAACACTTCCAAGTATGTGATGCCAAGCATATTTAAGGCAATGAAAATTCACATAAAAATAACATTCCTTGGAAGTTATATGTTCGTAGGGAGGAACATGGAGGTAGGTAACTATATTACTTGGCTCAGGTATCATAAAAGAATGCCATAGACTGGGTAGTTTAAACAACAGAAATTCATTTCTTAACAATTGTGAAGCCTGGAGATCTGAGATCAAGGTGCCAGCATGGTCAGATTCTGATGATGGCTCTCCTTTTGGCTTATGGATAGCCACCTTCCCGCTGTGTCTTTACTTAGCAGATGGAGAGAGAGAAGGAGGGAGAAAGAGAGAGAGCTAGAGAGCGAGGCAGGAGAGACAGAGAGAGGAGGAGGAGGAAGAAGGGAGGGGAGGGGACTTTCTGGTGTGTTTCAACATGAGAACATGAATCCTATCCTGTGGGACCTACCTTCATGACCTCATCTAACCTAATTACCTCCCAGAGGCCCCATCTCCAAATATCATCTCACTGGCAGTTAGGGCTTCAACATAAGCATTTTAAGGGGCTACAATTTAGTCCATATCGGTAACAAACAGTCCCTGAGACTGAGGAGTTTCCCAGAACACGGACACTTAGCGCTAACACTGGAACAGTCTTGGCAAAGCAGAATTCTTGGTCACTTTGCATGGAAAGGGAATCACCTTTTCCCCAGTTACTCAGGAGATGCTTTATGAAAGAAGTGGAATTACAATGGTTATTGAAAGGATAGCAAATAATTGAGGATGGTATTGAATTGGGAAAAGGATAAGTGATACAAGTTGCCAGCCACATACCAGGAACATTAATCCCTCGAGTCTATTAATGAGAAGCTATTAGGAGATCACCCCAGAGCAGTTATATGCACTTTTCCCGAGGCCTTCCAGAGACAATGACTGAATTGTTATACTTTGCTCTTCAGAGATTCCAGGGGGAATTTCTAACTTGGTGACTGGAGAATTGCTTTCACTGAAGTCAAAGAAATGAAATATTTCTTACCTACTCTTTCTCTGCCTTCTCTGGACCAGTCCTATTTGAAGAAGAATTTAAAACATTTTTGCAGAAGTGCTGTAAACCTACTACTGACCAGACAAAACACTATATGATTAGTTAGTCATCTGATATTCTAAGAAATGAGTTATTGGCCTGCAAATATTTGCACACAAAGAAGTCCATCAAATCAATTATAAAACCTGCTAGAGCAGGACCCCTGTAGTCTCTAGGTTTAATGTCCTTGAGTTCTTACTCATCTCAACTTTATCTTTAGTGCCTACGTGCAGTAGGACTGATAATAAACACTTGCCAAAAAGAATGGAAATGCTGCATCGTCCATGCAAAAGCATCTTGACAGGCACCATATGCAAAAGTGCATCGAGAGAATGTGTCCGTGTAGGATGTAGTCAGTAAGTTTCTATTTTGGCAGAAAGCTATGTCTTATCTTACATGTTCTTTTCCTTAATGCTTCCAGGCTAGACTGTATTATGTTTCCTGATATACAGTCTTATAATAATCAGAGCAGTATGATCTACTGTCCCAAAGTTGATTTTTAAAAGTCCAAACAAGTATATGAAAGAGGTACTTTGTTGTTAAGTAATGAATGTCTTTTCTTAAAATGAAGGCCAGATGTAAATGTGCTTGTTACAGTGTTAGAAAGATCATTGTTTTGTATGTTTCTTAAGTGCTTATTTATTTATTTTGAGAGAGAGAGAGAGAGACAGAGAGAGAGAGAGAGAGAATGTGTGCAAGCAAAGGGCAGAGAGAGAGAGAGAGAGAGAATCCCAAACAGGCTCTGCGCTGCTAGTACAGAGCCTGACATGGGGCTCTATCTCAGGACTGTGAGATCATGACCTGAGCCAAAATCAAGAATTGGATGCTTAACTGATGGAGCCACCCAGTCACCCCTATACCTTTATATGTTTTAATAAAAAGTTATAGATTGTTAACTCCACAGGAAACTCACAAGTCCCTTGTGCAACATGCTTATTTTTATAACAATGGGAAACTAGTGCCTTCCTCCAAACTACATACCTGGTTGGTGGTAAGGCCAGTATTAAATGCAAGTTCCCTTGGTTTTTATTTTAGGACGCTACTACACTCACACGTCCATTGTCATATTTATGGGAACTCTTCAATGCCCCTCACCCTTCAAGGGAATATGATTGGTTTAGATGGTGAAGATGGAGGGGACTCTTTTTCATTAAAAGTAGGGATGGAGCTGGCAAAGGAGGTCTTTAGTCCAGGCTGTAGGGGCACAAAACCAAGAGAGTGAAGGCAAGGTCAGAATGGGGAACCAGTGGCCAGTAAACCAGTTCTAACAGGGCAGACCTTAGAGTCTAGAGCCAAAAATCTGAGGTACCAGGGAACAGTAATCAGATTAATAGATAATATACAAGATAGAAACAACCTGGGAGATTGCTTGGCAAATCACTATTGTCTGAAGCCAGCTTTTTTGTGCTGGCTGCTAGGAGGAGGAGGAGTGGGCCAGCTCATTTAAAGGGCCAGCCTGGCACAGGCAGAAATCAAAGGAGAACACTCACTGGTGCAGAAGAGAGTGTGGATTTTATTTTGCTTTCAGAGTGAGAGACAACTTGGTGAAGTAGAAAGGGAACACAGGCTTTGGAGTCAAGTAGAGCCGGGTGAAACTTCAGCTCCCTTACTTACTTGATGTGTGACATGACTCTGAGCAGATGATCGCAAGCCTCCTTCTCTCCTTTGGAAACTGGGGTTTCTGATTCCCAGCTGGGTGAGTGTATGTAATTGGGAGTGCCAAGCGCAGAGGGAGCACATGGAAGATTTCAGCTCAGCAAATGTGAGTGTGTCTTTCTTCACAGGTCTCTCCTCCTGCCTTCTCCCCTTGCCATCCGTGCCCTGTCTTCCACTTATCTTCTATGTCTGATACCCACAGTTTGAAAAGAGCAGGTGAATAGTGGAGCGGGAATTCTCAGTGACTTTCTTTCAGTGAGTGAGCTCTCAGAGGGTGGAGGCATGACTGTATTCACCTGGAAGCAGGGTCTGTACGTGGGTGTGTGTGCACATTCTGTGTGAGCATGCATGTGCATGCATGTTCCATGTGTGCACATGCATGTTCTGTGTGAGCATGCGTGCACACACATGTTCTGTGTGAGCACATGCATGTTCTGTGTGAGCATGCACATTCCATGTGAACATGTGTGCGTGTGCATGTTCTCTGTGAGCACGTGTGCACATTCATGTTCTGTGTGAGCATGTTTGTGCTTGCTATGTCCTGTGGGTTAGGTCTTGAAGAGCCTGTCCTATGTGGAGGAGCTCAGCGTGACTACAGACACATTAGAGGACACAGTGGGTCTGTGATCAAATTGGCCTTCCCTTCCTTCTTCCTCGCAGAAGAAGTCAATGTGGAGTTCTAAGCTCCACATATTCTTCTAAAGCCCCTTCACTTCCACCCCAGTGGTTGCCAGAATTTCCCTGCTATCACAGCTTCACAAAATTTCTGCCACGTGAAGTTTCCAAATTTCTTCACAATTCACTCATCTAATTTAGTCACTCAACCCAGAATTATGGAACTCACATCATAAACCCAATATGGTATAAGAGACTTGCCATAAAACAAATAAAACCAACATTGTTCTAGTTTTCTTTTCTTTATTTTTTCATTTTGAGTGAGAGCGAGAGTGAGAGTGAGAGCGAGAGTGAGAGAGAGAGAGAGAGAGAGAGCACGAGCAGAGGAGGTGCAGAGACAAAGGGAGGAAAAAAGAGAATTCTAAGCAGGCTCCTCTCTGTAGTTCAGAGCCCAGTGTCAGGCTTGAACTCACAGACTATGGGCCGGAATCAAGAGTTGGACGCCTAATTGGCTAAACCACCCCGTTCTCATTTTCAAAGAGTTATAAGAGTTTAAATCCACAAGGAAAGTCAGGAATTTCATAATTCATTATGTTAGCACTTACAGTAATCTGTAGGGCTATTGTAGCAAAATACCACAAACTGAGTGTCATAAACAATAGGAATTTATTGTCTTACGTTACTGGAGGCTACAATCCTACGTCAGGGTGTCAGCAGGGACTTGCTCCCTCTGACATCACTAGGGGAGGATCGGTTCCTTGCCTCCCTCCAAGATCCTCGTGGTTGCTGGCAAGCTGATGATCTTTGACTTCTGCCATATCACTTCTAGCTCGGCCTTTATCTTCACATGGCCTTCTTCCTGTGTGTGTGCCTCTGTGTCTGAATCTTCCTTTTTTACAAGGACACCAGTCATATTAGATCAAGGACCCACCCTACTCCAGCATGACCTCATCTTAACTAAATATATCTGCAACAACCTTTTATCCAAATAAGATCACATTCTGAGGCATGGGAGGTAAAGACTTCAATTTATGAATTTTGAGGGACACAATTTAACCCATAACTGCACATAATGAAAATTAAGGTAGGAGAAGTCAAGGTTCTGTAGGAAATTTGTTCAATACTTTCCTGAATCATGCAAATTCCATAGGGTCCTCCTCCTCTCCAAACTCTGGCCTGGCTCCTCTATTCCATGGTGACCTCCCCTCCTCAGCTCACAACCTTCCTTGGGCTGACGTCCTTTTTTCTCTACTAGATTGTAAATTCTATAAAAGCAATTCTCTGTCTTCTCCTTCCCTTGTGACTGCCTCAGCAGTAATGAATCACCAAAGCCAGAGTGCTTAGTGGAGTTAGTGACCTGGTGAGTTTCCAGCATGGAACAGAGCAGTGCCAAACACCAGCCTTCCCTGACCTCACCTCCACGCTCTCATTAGCCTGTGTCCTGCAGCCCTGGTTTTCGTTGGTTATAAAGCCCATAGGAAATATTTCAAAGAGCATACACTCCTCCAGCAGGGACACCAAGATGGGTACTGGCAAGAGGCACCACAAATGTCTCAGTACATGGATGACTCCCTGTGAAAAAAGCACAGGAACAGACTACATCATAGTTAATGAAAAAGGACAACATCATCAGAGATCCTAATGATATCCGTACAGATCACGGGGTATACATACAGCACCCTTGCTTTCAACAGGGAGATCAGATCCAGGTATATATTCACAGAGTTGTTAGTGTTTTGACACATAACACAGAATGAGGAAAAAAACCCATACACATCTTCATTTGCATCCATAAAACAGTCTAAGAAAATGTATGTGCTTAATCTATAATATTCACCTATTGTATAGAATATTGAGCGTGATTGCAAACTTATGCTTCTCTGACCTTTTTGAATAAATGATTGGGTTTTTTGGACCTGGGGTTAGAGATCCTGGATACTCCTAAGACAGCAAAGCAGATGGTGCATTAATAAGGGGGGTATTAGGAGGATCGGCTTCCCAATTCCAGTGTATTCATTAATACACTTTAGACAGTTTAATTGCTTCCTGAAACACTAATTGAAAGAGGTTCATTTGCAAATGCCTAGGTTCTAATAATATAAATCTGGCACAGTGCCACAAAAGCCCCTTAAATACTATTATAAGATGAATTGTGGCATTTAAATAAAGGCAGCTACATTTTTTAAATAAAATTGGTACAGTGAAATATAATGTATAGAAATTTTTCAGAATAGGAAAAAGAAAGCACAGTGGGTGCTGAATCTTTCCAATATTGGGGTTTATGAAATACTCACCAACATCATGCAACTTGGGCCTTGGGATTGTGAACATCTGGTATTCTCTGTGACTTCAGCAGCACAAAGCAGAATGTTCTCGTTTACATAAACTCATTTCCTAGAGGGATAGCTACGGAATCTGTTATTTCAAGAGAATATGTGACCAAATGTTACACCTTTGAAAGAAGGATTTTCCCCGTAGAATCATTCTGCCTACTGACCTTCCTTAAATTGTATTTCATGCCTTTATAGGCATATTGATTCTACACAGACTCCCCCAGTATTTACTAACCAAAACCCTGAGTGGTTAGGCTAAATACATAAGGAGTTTGTTTTCATGTGAAAGAAATTAGTAGAGATGAATCAGCACCTAGATTTTAGTCATTCTGTTTCTTTTGGTAGGATAATTCTTGAATTAATGGACATGAGTAATGACTGGATTGCTTATTGGCTGATGGACCTGTTACTAGATAACAGTGATCAGAAGTTCTAAATCTTCCACCAAAGAGTGGGTCCTTTGATGGTTTCCTTTACTTCTGTGAAGCAAGAACAAGATGCTTTACATAAATTGTCACTGAGTTAACTTCAAAGAGCTGAACACAGTTTGGTGCCCAGGATTGTTCTGGGGATAGCTGAAGTCTACCTAGAGGAAAGATGAGTGAGGTCCATGGACAAATGCAAGACCAGCATGGGTTGGGTTTGATGGGCCAGGGGGTTAGGAGTGCACCTGCTTCTTTTCAGGCAGACGAGTAGCATTAATTTGATGGAGAAAGGCCTCCCGGAGCCTTTGTGATAAAGCCAAGGAGCTCTTGTTTGTCAGGAGCTACTGGGCATTTCAATGGGAGAATAGTTTTCCTCAAGAAAACAGGAACAACTTGTTGCATTCAAATTTTTTCTCTTTCCCGTTGAGTGTCCAAGTATGAATCTTTGCTCACTTTTCTTTTTTTTTTCTTTTCAAGTTTATTTATTTTGGAGAGAGAGAAAGAGAGAGAGAACAAGCTGGGGAGGGTGAGAGAGAGAGAGAGAGAAAGGAGACAGAGAATCTCAAACAGGCTCCGTGATGCAGGGCTTGAACTCATGAACCACAAGGTCATGACCTGAGCCGAAATCAAGAGTTGGACACTTAACCAACTCTCTTTGCTCAGCCTTTCTACTTTGTGAAGACCTAACTGACCCTCTCTGCTCACTTTTCTGCTTTGAGTCCTCCTTGTGGCAAAGACTAGCTGGCTTCTGATAGTATCTATGTATCAGATATACACGACTCCTGCAGTGCATTGTCCTGATTGTGCTTCTGAGTTTACTGTTTCTTCAATTCCAGTTATAATTTAATAATTACATTTTTAGAGGGAAATTAATTTTTTTATTTAAAATATTTTAAAAATAAATAATATAATGATCTTATCTCTCCTTTATGTTATCTTTTCACCTCCTTGGCCCTAATATCCTTGACAGTGATCCGACTTTAATCAAATACTGTATATAGTTTCTATCACAGAAGCAGTTATTACAAAATAACTTATTTTATCCTCTCCTTATCTTATTTTCTGTTTTCCTCTCTTTTCTTCTCTTGCCTTTATCCCAAGAAGTGATCACAAGTAGACACTCAGTAAACATTGGTGGAATTGAATTGGATTGAAATGAAGATAAATATTCTTTAGAATGAATTAAAAGGAAATCAGTTAGGGCCACCTGAGCAGCCACCTGAGCAGCTTAGTCAGTTGAGACTCCGACTCTTGATCTTGGCTCAGGTCATGATCCCAGGGTTGTGAAATAGCTCCACATCAGACCTGCTGAGCATGGAGCCTGGTTAAGATTTTTCTCTCTCCACCCCCTTCTCCCACACTCTAAATTTTAAAAAAAAGAGCAATACTTCATCCTAGGCTAAAGGTGTACTAAGTTAAGGGGTCACCATGTTTGACTTAGTTGCTGGATATGTGAAACTGTTGGTTTGACATCCTGAAAAAAACACAAACTTTGAGAGATGATTTAGCCCGTGTGTGTGTGTGTGTGTGTGTGTGTGTGTATTAATCATTCTTAGGGTAAGAAGGAAAATAAGACCCTGCTGGTTCACAAAAGCCAACATACCTTTTCTTTTGTATTTCTGAACATGTTCACTTCACTCTGATTTCTTTCAATTTTGATATGGCTCCTCATACCCTATTTCACTACATACCCACAGACCTCGGGCTAAACTCAGAAATAAGGGATATCTCCAAATGGACTACCTCCTTCCTCATTCCTTCCCTTACCCCTATCTCAGTGAGGTAAGAAAACCTCTAGTTATTCTCAGCCCCTCCCCTCTCTCATCATACCCTCAACTCATTGGCCACTAATTTTTGCCTGTCCAGTCTCCTCAGCTTCTATTTGACTTTCCTGATTTCTACCTTATGCTCTCCTAACCCATTCTTAACACAGGTTCCCAGATGAAATTCCTAAACTTGAAATCTGACCCTGTCACTCTCTCCTGCTGAAAATCTACAGGATAAAATTTAAATGCTTTACAAAGATATTCTTCCTCCAAAGTTTCCCAGGTCTTTTTCAGTAGTGGAGTTCTGTTCCCAACTCCAGGTAAGATTATTCCCTCCTTTAGGCCTCTATAGAGACTTTTGAGTTGCTCTGTTATAATAGGATTCACAGGCTATAATTACTTGTTTATTTCTCCATCTCTCTAATAGTTGGTCCTTGGAGGCAGAGTCCCAGTTTTTGCTTTTAAGTTTTCCTATCCTCATCATTTGCCAAAAGCTGGGCATGTATTTGGTGGTCCATAAGTGACTGTTAACTGTAATTGAATGTAACAGGAAGGCGATTTGATTTTTGGTGAGAAAAGAAACTTAATAGAATAAGAAGCCAACATAGTGACAAAGAGGAGTCAAAGGTATGTCACATTAGAAGGTATTATGCTGAATATTTGAGTGTTCCATCCATATAAAAATGTCTATACTATAGAAACCAGACTGTTGATAGCTAAGATCTATATGACTTTACGGCTCAGATCTTTATAGCTCCTCTGTGTAAAGTACCTAGCTCTTTCTCAATTTCTGCATGTATGTACCCTGATATATTATGTCTCTGTGTTTTCAAAGACTGAAAATGCATCTTAATATGTATAAACAGTGATACATTTTAATGAATATAAAAAATTGTTCAGATGGGTTACTTGATATCAAATGTACTTTTTCAACTTGCTAAATACTCTCAAACCAGAATTAAAAAGTCTTAAATTACCCTCTTTAGGAAGATACCTTTGTAATATCACACAGTTCCTTAGGTAATGTATTATTTGCTAATGAGAAGTTCACCTGATGCTGTTTCGGGTAAGGGCCCTGAGGGAAAATGGTTTGGAGAACTGGATCCGAGACCTTAGTGGTAACAATGCAATTAGCTGATATTGTGGCATGGAGAGGAATAAACAGGGGTCAAGTCTTAGACTGATTTTGAGCCAAGTTTTGACTACCAGCATGTTGCTTTTATTTTATTTGGAAATATTATATTTTCCCTTGTAATTGGTGATTGATGAAAACAGATCCAGGTGATAAGGATGTTTAAAAAGGGGTAAGGGAAAGGGAAGGATGAGGTACTTTAGGGTATGGAAGTCCTGGGTTCTCCTGGCAGAACTGGAAATGTCATCTCTAAAGAGTGAACAGGGTGCCTTTTAATAATATTTAAATACCTACCATTCTTAACCCTCTTGTTATTTCTTTCTCTCACTACTCACTACTATAAATGTTACTGACTCAGGTCCTTGGGCTCTCCAAGTAATAGAGATTGACTGGGGAGAAAGTAGGAATTCCAGGCAAAGCTTATTGGGGCTCATGGTCAAGCACAAAGGAGACAGTGCAAAGGAAATAGTCCTTCAGATGACTCCATAAACAAAGGCCAGGAAAAGTTTTTAAAGAGGCTAAGGTGGGAAAGGAACAATGTCTTAGCCTGTCAAGGCAGAGGGAGACTCAGCAAGCTTGGTCATGCAGGCACAGTGGACAGAATGTGCTTCATCATGCATCGCATGCCTCATTATCATGTTGAATCTCCACCCCTGAGCATGACTTTTAGCATTATAATGAGGGGGAAAGTTGGTGAAAGGTCAGCGCTGGGGTACACCTTGGCACAGACTGGTTTGGTCCTGTCTTCTCCAGTCTGCATAGTCCGGTCGCACCTTGATAAAGCATCCTCCTTTGGTATTCCTACAAGATAGGCTGGTCAAGAGGCATAGGATTTCAGCTGTGAAGGAATAGAGGGGACCCAAGTCCAGTCCCTGCTCTGTCTCATAAACATCAAATAGCCACAGTTTCAACTGCACATAAAGCATTGATTTAAGGATTCTCAGTAATGTTTGAATCAGATAAAGAAAGATATTGGAAGTTGAATGAGGATTCAAAAGTTATATCTACCAGAAAGGAATCAGAGAATCAAGTGTCCAGTATTGACAATAATTCCTAAAACATTCTAATATAAAAATTTAACTTCAGTTGCCTTAGACATATATTCATTGATGTAGGTATGACTAGTTAGTGCTAATCATAAAGAAACTATTAACCATTAATTATCTATTGATCCATTCATTCCCAAACATAAACCAACACCCCCACCTCAATCTTTATCTCTCATATACATATACACATATAGTGAAGATCACTAAAATCTACAGTAAATAATTTTTCATCTCAACTTGTTTGCATTTTCCTTTGTGTAAGTCTTGAAAGGATTAGTCTGACAAATCTAATATCACAATCAAGAGTGAAAGATCGCATGTTTAGACTAGAAATAAGGTTAATTTTAAGGACCTGGACTGAATTATCTGTGTGTACCTCTTTCATACTCCATTAAAGTAAGTTCAAATAAATTCCTGCTAGGGAATACTTTTTAGGCCTTATCTCTACTTGAATATAGTGAAAGCTCTGTTTTAAATAATCTCACATTTCACACTGAACACTTACACTGATTTTGGGTAGGGGACTTTGCCATATTTAGTATGCCTAAATATCTCAGTCCTCTTCCTATTTGGGGGGCATGCCCTTTGATGAGTCTTAGTGGAAGCCCCAAGTTAGAATTTAAAGGAAGTCAGAGGCTCCATTTCCCCTTCCTGTTATTGAAAAGGTAAGATCTTACCCACTAGGCTTTGCCAAATGAATGCCCCTGTCCCCAAACACAGAGATATAAAGGCTGTTTGGAACCTATTTCCATGATGATGATGTCCAGTATCAGCAAGAGGGGTATCAGTTAATGGGGTCCTAACTGTAGTTTTCCCGTGACTTGATTTTGGCCCTGATTACTGCTCCCTTTACTTTCTTAGTTAAGCTAAGAAGTTTTTAAGATTATTATAAAAAGTGATCTCATGACTACTTTTGGTCAATATATATAATTCAGGTCTGTTCTTCCACATATGTATTTTTTATCCTTTTATATGATATGTGTAGAATGATATATGCATTTTTACATGTTCAATGTAGTTTTTTACGTTTCTACTAAGTCTTCCTTGGTAAGATTGTTGTATTTATGAGCTATCACTGCTTGAACATAATGTGATGGCTTTCAGTAATCTCATATTTTACACCGGCCCTTTCTCTTCTCACAACTAATGCCCTAAATCTGTGAGTTTACTAGAGTTAAACTTTATAAAAGAGTACAGTTTGTTCTGTTTTATATTTTGATGTGTTGAATTATCACTTGACATTATTATCTAATCTGGGTTATGTTTAAAAGTCAAAGTCATTAAATATTTTAAGCTTCCTTTGAGGTTTGTCTTTTCTTATTAGGGCTGGTGCATGGAGAAAAGGTACATCTGAAAGAAATTGGTAATGAAGGTGTCAAATCTCATGTGTACAAAGGGTCAAGTTCTTATGTAAGATAGGAAAATTCTGGCTTCTCTAAAGATGAACTAAAGAGAACTTGATTCCAAGTCTGAGACTTTCAAGGAGATTTAGAGGTCAACTTTTCCTCCTTCTACCTAAGTGTGTAGATAAAGTCTTAAAAAAAAAAAAAAACCCAGGAAAAATGTGAAGCTGGTAGGAACTTAGTAACGTATAGGCCCTGACAGTGGTGTCATTGATAAATCTGCATAGCCAAATCAGTTTTAAAACTTGTTAAGTTGTAACAGAACTCTGGGTTTCTTTTTGGTGATCTGTCTTAAACTAGCGTACAAAGGTCAGAACTGAGCAAATCAGTCAGGGTGTAAGAAAATGCTACTCCAGATTTGTCTGCTGAGGACATTGTCTTAGATGACAAGTTAAGCCAGCCCTCCAAATCTGGTTTAGCTGTGAGGCAGACTGCCCATCCAATAGTGTGGACAGCTATAGTTCATGTGTTTGTATATATCTGCTCTGTGAGGAAATTTAAAGAGTTATTTTCTCTTTTCCTTTCTTTCTTTCTTTTTTTAATTTATTTTTGAGAGAGAGATAGAGACAGCATGAGCAGGGGAGGGTCAGAGAGAGAGGGAGGCACAGAATCTGAAACAGGCTCCAGGCTCTGAGCTAGCTGTCAGCACAGAGCCCGACGTGGGGCTCGAACCCACGAACCGTGAGATCATGACCTGAGCTGAAGTTGGAAGCTTAACCGACTGAGCCACCCAGGCGCCCCTCTCTTTTCCTTTCTTGCTCTGTCCTTCTGTCCTTCCTTGGTCTTCCTTCCTTCCTTCCTTCTGTCCTTCCTTCCTTCCTTCCTTCCTTTATTTTTCTCTCCTTCCTTCCCTTCCCTCCTTCCCTCCTGACTTCTGAGATTTGGCTACACTTCATCCATTTTTAATTGTAAAATGTAGTCGTAAAGAGAACTTTGATGACAGTGGGCATATCTGGCTTTCTACATGGCTTCAAGTAATTGATGTGACAGCTTTAGACAGACATATTGATTAATAATTCTGTCCCTGGCAGTAAGTATCCCCACCAAGCCAGTTTCCATTTTATTATCGTGTAAATATGTAATCTGCATAAAATTAAAGCTGTTATGTACTTGAAACATTGTCTGTTCACAAGATGCTTATTCTAAAGAACAGCCATGGCTGAGGTTGCTGCCCTGTCTCTCTCTTTTCTTTATTCAACCCTAATTTTTCCTCTCTCCACTTCAAAACTGTATTCGCTTATCATTATTCCTTCTGAACTATTCTATTCTCCATCTTAGGCATCTCTTTATGGAGCCAGAAATGATTTCGAGTGTGAACATCCGGTGTTCATGTCACCACCTCTGCTGAAAACTGAACTGTTAAATTATGAATTTGTGGTCTCGTTTCACACCATAGTAGCCCAGGCTAAAGCACTCCCATAAGAAATGTCAGTTTTCATCTAAATGCACTCAACAGTAAATGTCTTCTCCCTGGAGCATGCCCTATTTGTTGAAAAGAGACACAGATTTTTCAGAGTTCACATGTTGTACTTCAGGATCACACAGCTGGTTTAAAAATTAGTGCATTTGGAATAATTAATGGCTGACTGGAGGCATTCTGCTGTTAATATGGACCAAAATGTTCTTGACAACCAGAATGTTAGCACATTTTTCTAAAATTCTTAGATGTCTATGTGTGGAAGACAGACCTAAATGTCCGAGCTCATGACACGTCTGCACTAATATATTGTGAAGATTGAGTTAAAACACGAAGTATCGACAATTGTATCACATACACGGTAAGTGCTTAATAAAACTGTCTATTGATAGTGCTCCTTATCTAGTCCAGGTACTCTTATCTTGTGTTAGGCTATTTAGAAACTGCCAATATTCAAATTTACATTATGGTCATCCTGGAGAATTATGTAATTTCATAAACTGGGTGGTTCGTAGGGTTACAGAAAAGGATTGCTTAAGGAACAAATAACCTTATGAATTTAGGAAAGGAGGTGCCTCTTAAGCCTTTTGTTCATGTTTATTGGCTCTTAGAGGATGAGGACTACTCCAGCTTGAATAGAACCTGGAGAGGACCATCTTTAGGAAACACGGATCCAGGTTTGCAAAGTAGCTCATGCTCTAGTTGGAAATGTCCAAGACTTGACCAGTGAGCAACCCTTTCCATACTGGTCTAAACTCTCCTTTGGTCTCCCCTTTCTTGCACGTAGTTACTGAAAAAGAAGATACAAGTAGATACAGAGTGATTACCAACAAGGAAATCAAATGCTTAAAATTCAGGAAGGGACAAGAACAGAGAAGGAGCACCCCACCCGGTCCAGTCCCAACCCTCCTCCTACTGTACAAGGTGGAAATTCTCTGAGGTGTGTTAGTTTATCTCCCCAGTAAAACTGGATTCTGTGAGAATGGGTGTCGCCTTAGATTCACACATGACCCAGAGCTAAGCACAGTGTCAGGCACAAGTAGGCAACTGCCAAGGTTGAAGCTATGGAGACTTATTGTCAGCATTCTCAGAGAGACACCAGAGAGAAAGGACATGGGGGAGATAGGTGATTTGGGCTCCTGTTCTCACATCCACATTTTTGAGCTTGGAAAAGTTTGCTTCATGTTTAAGCCACTTCTACAATGAAGATCACAGCTGTAGAACTTTGTACATAGAAGGTACTTAATACCGTCTTGTGACAGAATGAATGAATAAAAGAAATAGATTAAGAGGTTTAGCACTTTTCTTAGATTTTTCTTGTTTTTCACCTGAAGTAAAACCCACATAACCATATAGATCCTTGGAAACATTTTCCATGACACAGCTTTGAGTTCCATTCCATGGTAGTGAACTAGAATGCAGGTGATTGGGGTTCAGGTCTTAGGTGGCCCATATTTGTGTGACCTTGTGCAGTTTCATGAAGACTGGTCCAGAGTGCGACCTAAAGAAAACCAACCTAAGTCATATTGGCCTCACTAGGAGAGAATTAGAATTTCTGTGCAAATATCTGCTTTGGACTGTATTGTATTTGTACTTGATTTCAAGATCTTTACTGGTTGCCTGTACTGGACCAGCCATCATTCTAGGAGCTAGAATATAGAGGTGAACAAACTGAAGTCCTTGATCCTAGAGCTTATATTCTCAGGAGGAGGAAGAGAGCAATATCAAGTATGTCAAAGAGTGAATACTCTGCAGAACCACAGAGCAGAGTACTGGACATGGGTATGGGGGTTAGGGAGAGGTTCAACTCAGTGCAAAGACTTTCAAGTAAATTGACAATTGTATAAGGACCTAAGGGAAGTGAGAAGCAAGCCTCATGGGCTTTCAGAAGCCCAGTAGTTGGAGCTAATTTCTTTCTTCAATTAAAAAAAGTTAGATATTCAAATAAAAATGTTGAATTTGCAGTTTGGTAATGAAATATCATAATCTGGAGTTCAGGGCTAGAAATAGACATTTTGAAATCTAGACAATGGGAGGCACTTAGAGTCCTGAGACTAAATTTGTCATCAAGAAGAATGTGTAGATGGAAGAAAATAAGTCCTAACACTGAGCCTGGAGGAGCTCTACACATGGAGGTTGGGGGTGTGAGAGGAGAGGCCTAACAGAGACTCAGAAGGAGTAATTAGTGAGATAAGGAGTGAAGCAGAAAAGAACAGTGGCTCAGAAACCAAGGGAAAAGATAAAAATATCTAAAAATAATTAAATATCTAATTAATATTAAATCAATTAAATGTAAGGTTAATAGCTAACATCAAATAGATTGATATCCAACATCTCTTACTTTTAGTATAACTATGGCTAAAAGGCTTTGTAATTTTCTGTATATTATTAAGCACTAATTTCCAGCATTGGGAAAATAATATTGCTGTCTCAGAGGCATTTCCATTGGCTTAAATGGAAACCAGGTGTTTTTATCTGGAAATGATGTGAGAATGGCTGGAAAGTCTTTGTGCATTTGCTTCATTCCCAGGGAGGCACGCCTGATCCTTGACAAAGTTTGGATGGATTGATTTAATTCTCAAACATGCTTCAGTTTCGGCAGAGATTGAAACCGTGTCTCACACCCACCATCTGGGGCTGGTGTCCCAGATGGAGTGCCAGTTCTGATAACATTAGGTGCCTCCAACTGGGGCTGTTTCTGGAGGCAGTGCACAGGAGAGGGTTCATGTCAGTTCAGGAAAACTTAAAGATGAATAAAGAGCACAAACTCTGATCGTGACTGAGTTCTCTGCGGAGAATATTGAGTATTTTGTTTGACAGTTTAGAACCTACTCTGTGTCTCAAAGTATTGCTAACCCATATTGTCAGGTTGAATTAGGAAACAGAAGGGGAAATACAGTAAAGTTAAGTGAGACAAACAGAATACAAAATTATATTACTTATGCTGCATGAAGGGGAAAAAAGTTTACAAAAGAACTGGAATAAAAGGAACTTAGGGAACAGGAAAATATTCTAATTTCTTCTCAACAATTTTCTATATTTCCCCAATTCTTCTAATATGAGTATAATTGGCTTTTGTACTAGGAAAGTAAGATTTCCCATGAAAAGAAGAAACTGGAAACTTTCTACATTTATTTTTGCTTTAACTTTCTATAGGGGCAAAAATATAGTCTTATTCTTAGTTACCCTTTCATGAAGTTTCTACCCTATTTATGAAATTCAACTTCATCTATGTTAATAGCTGTGAAAGTCAGGCAACCACCATACCTGCTCTCACTGTGGATTGCCCGGAGTGCTGCCTTCTCAAGCTGCTCTTTTATTAATGACCTTGAAACTGAGATACTAAGGGATGAAAAAATGTTAAAAAGACTTACTGATATGTTACCAACATTTGCCAAGAAAATGAAATCCACTAAGATGAGAAGCACTGGGGAGGCCGGGGAGAAGTCAACTGTTTGGTGTTCTGGGCCTCTGACCTCTGCAGTCATGATTTCTAAAGACTAGTCCTCCTCAGGCCAGACTTGGGCTGACCACCCTCTGCCTGCATGCGGATGATAGTCCTCTGAGACACGATTTGTCCTTGATGAAGCCCGGAGGGATTGATTTTATTTCCAAACGGGTTTCAACTGCAGCACAGATACAATTTGGGAGGGGAAAAAAGGCTTTAGGCCTCATAATACTCTCTCTTTATTAATTTTTTTAATAAAGGAGAAGGATTATTCAAGATATGATTATCCAGTGGCCCAGTTTGCATAAGTTAAATTACATATCATTAATATGTTAAGTTGTGTAAAATTAAAAAACGCTGTTAAATGATTCCAGGATCTTTTTTTTCCTTTCAGGCTACATGTAGGTATATTTTCACCACTTGTTTTATTTAAACTGAAGAAGGCAGTGTGTGTTCTGAGGCTGTGATAGACACCAGCTACAAATTAAATGGCAAAAATGGAATTTTTGCGTAGAGGTGGATTGTGGTTGCATGTTCTGTAGACGTTGTTGGGGGCCGCTTTGCAGAAAAATGCCTAGGCCTTTAGGATCCCCAAGACCTGGTAACTCAAGACTATGAAGCAAGGTCATTGAAAGATCAAAAGAGTTCACTCAGGTTTTAGAGTAACTGATGTCTTCCATGAGTAGATAACCAAAGTGGATAGCAGACCTGAAGACTAATCTAACTGGGTGGGTGGTATCAAAGTTTGGACCCAGTTACCCTAGTTTTGACAGAGCTGAAGGAACTGAAGAGATGACCTGGGAAAATGTGGCAACATGTAGCAGAGGGAACACGTGGTAGGCACCGTCATCTATTGAGTGCTTGCCAGTGCGTGGCCTGCATTTTAGAAACACCTTCTTATGTCCTGCCCACCAGTGGTCTCAGGAGTGGGTGGTCACTTCTCATCTTCACAGATGAGGAAATGGAAGCCGAGTGGCGAGTGGAGGGGGGGGGGTGATCATTTCAACAAGGTGATATTGTACAAGCTTTCCAACTGTGAATCCAGAATCTATTTTCTTAAACACTTCACAAGTTCAGACTTCGACTTTCTTAGATTCCATGTCCTTATATTGCTGAGTTCTTCATTCCTACTTTTTAAAACTTTCTTATGAATTTCTAAAAAAACTTTTTTTCTGTAGTCTCATCCCTGGCATCTGCAAACAATCAACACCTCTAAGATGAAATTCACCCAAAATAGCAGGGCCTTCTAGTACAATGAAACCCATAAAAGGCACACCTGGTATTCTTGAAAAATAAGTGCTGTTTTTGATGGATTTAAATTGAACTTCAATAATAGACATATTCAATCATGTTATATTTGACCTAAAAATCACCTCAAATTTGTCAGATGTACCTTTGTGAAAACTCCCATCAGATAGTGTGTGCTGATGTGATTTACTAAAGGAGATTTGACATGAATGGCTAAATTGTCAGAAGTAATGCAGCAATTTTTTAAAAAGTGTGTTCCCCCCCACCCTGGAAATGGTGAGATTCATTAGCATAAGTGCCTGTGCTGAGGCCATCAGGCTTTTTCCAAATGCCCGGCAGTCTAATTGGATGACTTCTAATCCAGGACTGTTCAGACTCCTCATCGCTTCCTACTCAAGAGCTCTGATTGATTGGACAGTGATGAGTTATAAGGATTTTCTCGGAAAGCGTGTCCCTAGGCTTCCATACGTCAATAGCAGAAGGAACAGGCCCCGAAGAAGCCTGCGAGTTACACTCCCAGCTTGTCTCTTGTTCCTGAGAATTATACTCTCAGCTTCTCATAATGGGATAAGATGATTTTAGCGTCTCCTTTGTTGCTTATCGACCTGCTCCATCTGTTACCGTCTTCGGTTTCCTAACTTAGAATCTTCTTCTCTGCTTTTCCCACCAGAGGTCCTGCTTCCTTCTCTCACAGTAATTAGTTAGACTTTTCATTATTCATAATAAACTATCAAGGATATGCCAACACTGAAGTGGAGCCTGTTTTGCATTGATTCATTAAGCAAATACTTATTGAACCCACATGAGGCACTGTTACAGGCATTGACAACAAATCAGTGAGGAAAAAGCCTCAGGAAGCTCATGTTCCTGGAGTGGGATCAGATAACAAACAGAGAACGGACTAGAAGGTCAGACTGTGATAGGTGCTCCAGAGAAGAATAACATGGTGGGGAGGGGATGGGGGTGCTGGGAGGAGATGCCATTTTATTCTGAATGGTCAAGGAAGATCTCACTCACGACACTTGAGCAGAAACCTGAAGAAAGTAAGGGGAATTCATGTGGCTGTCCGGGAAACAGTCCCTGACAGAGGGACTAACAAGTGCAAGGGACCTGGGAACAGGAAGGAGCTTGCTGTGGCCACAGGGGAGTGAGCAAGGGGATGCAAGGTTGGAGGGGAAGTCAAGTGGAAAACTAGATCATGGAGGGTCTTGTAGACCATTATTAGGGCTTGGGCTTTTACCACAGTGATAGAGGACACCTCTGGATGGGCTTTTAGACAAAAAGTGATGTAATATGATATTCATTTTAAAATTTCATTTTAATGTTTATTTATTTTGGGGCAGGGGAGAGGGAGAGACAGAGAATGAGTGGGAGAGGAACAGAGACAGAAGGAGGCTCCAGGCTCTGAGCTGTCAGCAAAGAGCCCAATTCAGGGGTCGAACTCAGAAACCATGATATCATGACCTTAGCTGAAGTCAGACATTTAACCAACTGAGCCACCCAGGTGCCCCTGACATTCATTTTAAAGGAATCACTGTAGGTACTGAGATAAGCATGGACAATCCGAGGGTAAGGAAGGAAACTGGGAAACAATGGCAGCAACCTAGGAAAATGATGATCTTAGGCAGAAATAATGGAGGTGGAAAAATCAGTTGTATTTAGATGGATGTCACAATGATTCTCTTAGGAAAGCTTGAAATTAGTTATTGCAAATGTTTTTGACTTCTCTAGCCCCCCAAATTCATACATCTAGCTAGAAAGTTACCAGTCTTCTAGATGTCCTTTATTTTTCTGTCTCAGGTCAAAAGTTACAGGATGCCATAAAGAAAAATGAAATGAGGTTGGTAATTGATAATCCTGAAGTGAGTCCTGATTCAACAGATACATGACTATGGGAGAATTACTTCCCTCAGCCTCAGTTTCTTCACCTATAACATGGTAAGAAGAGTCGCATCCATCTCCTGGGTTTGTAGTGAAAATTAAATGACATAAATCTGTGGAACATACTTAGTGCTGTGATTAGTCTGTAGGCAGAGTTCAATAAATGCTAGCTAGTGTTATTGAACTTAGTTTTGATTATTATTTTACGTACATTCTTAATTCTAAGCCTTCAGTAAAAGCCTAACATGTTCTATTCTCTGAATCCTGAAGCTTTCTTTATCAGCTTCTGAAGCAGTGTACTTCCAATACACTATGTCTCAAAGACCTTGCTTGCAGCATCTGAGTGAGAGGCTCCGTGTTCTTTCTCCTTCCCTGAACTTTGTGAGTCGTCCTTTCTCTCTCCATCCATACATCTCTCTCCCTCTCCCTCTTACTCTCTCTCAATCCCCAGTAGTTTTCATTTTAATGAAGTTTGCTTCTCTCTCTTCATTTCCTGAGTACATCTGGGAGCCTCTTCTTCATTCTTATTTCCTGAATTTCAAACTCATGCCCACACAGCCTGACACTGAGGAATACTCACTAGATCCTTGTATCTGTTTAATTTCACTAATGTCTCTTTCCCATCCTTTACTCTTTCCAGATTTCCGCTTCCTGTTTCTGTCTGTTCTTTTCAGCCAATAGCCAGTCCAGAGAAGCTGCCAGAGCCTTGCTGGTTGACCCCTCCATGCCCTGCTTGCTAAGCTACCAGTGTAGTCCCTATTCTGTCCCTTCTCTCAAGTCCTGGGTGCAATTCCCCTTTGCTACTCCTTGGCTGTCTTGTATGGTTGCGTATTTTGAAAGTGGATGCCTGGGAGGAGAAGCATGTCCAGTATATCTTTGCCTACCAGGTGTTTTCTTGTATCAGTTAGGAGGTTACTAAATCCTAGCTATGTCTTTGCTTTTCTAACAAAATCAAAGGCAAGTGCTGCCTCAGAACTTCACCCCACCTGAGTCCCATGGCCCCATTCCACATTTCTGTTCCTTGGGGACCTAATTACTTTGATGGATTTGCAGTTCCATAAAGGTGGGTGTGATCCTTTTAATCTTACACTTTATGAAGTGTGCTGTGAGCCTCCCCAAACTTTGGAATACATCCATAAAAATAATTACACACTATTAACTTTTTTCTATTTCACATTTTTGTGATTTCCTGATGATGGCACTTGTATTCTATATGCATTTCACAGAAGAGTCAAGAGCACTAATACACACTCAATTTTTACTACAAAAGAAGATAAAAGAGGGTCCTCAGAGAAACATGATGGCATTAAGAATTATTATGAAGTGTAAAATTTTATCTTTAGGATGTGACTTTGACATTTTGCAATTCCCTGTTTTTGTTTTAAACTTGCATCCTTTTTTACTTTTTTTTTTTGGTAAACAAACAAAAGCATTTAAATAACACTTTATCAGGGTACTTGGATGGCTCATTTGGTTAAGCATCTTACTCTTGGTTTTGGCTCATCCCTTGATCTCATGGATCACGAGTTGAGCCCCATGTGCTAACAGCATGGAACCTGTTTGAGATACTCTCTCTCCCTCTCTCTCTGCCCCTCCCCTGTTCACTCACTCTGCCCCTCCTCTGCTCACACATTCTGTCTCAAAATAAATAAACTTTAAAAATAATAAAAATAAATACTTTATTTGTGAATAAAGCATTTGTGATGCACTTTTATTCCTATTCTGTTATTCACATAATATCTACAACACAGAAATCTTCATTGGAGAGAGACAAAATAAATATATTTTCTCCTCTCAAGGAGTTTCCTTTCTGACAGATTAATGACAGATTTAAAATAACTCATGAATGGGGCACCTGGGTGGCTTAGTCGGTTGGGCATCTGACTTTGGCTCAGGCCATCATCTCACTGTTCATGAGTTCTACCCCTGCGTTGAGCTCTGTGCTGACAGCTCAGAGCCTGGAGCCTGCTTGGATTCTGTGTCTCCCTCTCTCTCTTTGCCCCTTCCCCACTAGTTCTTTGTCTCTCTCTCTCTCAAAAACAAACATTAAAAAAAATTAAAACTATAACTCATGATTGTGCAGGTAGAATTATTCTTCTATGGTTGAGGTAGGGCTCTTTAATAGATGATATATCTAGACCAGTGGGAGAAAGGCTCAAGAAGCTTCTGGTACATCTCTCTCTTTTCTGGCTGAGCAAACAGCTTAATCCTTAGCTTCTCCACCTGTCTTCCTCAGAATGCCAGTAAGTCCCCACCCATTCCCCCAACCTGGCTGACTGTGCTGGGCTGGGTTTGTGAACTGATCACATATGTTACCAAGAAAATTATTGGGATGTCAAATGGTGCTGTCATCTTTCTGGCAACACATTCTTGAGCAGATTGTGATCCAGTGACCTAGAGGCACATCACTCAAAATCCCAGTCCCACTGCTGGTCCATTCCCTACCTTTGTCTCCAGGCTGGGACCCCATCTGCCAAAGAAGAAGTACCAATAGATCCAGAATTCTGTTTCTTTAGCCTTTATCTAGAGCTGTTGCTCCCAGATTGTCAGCCAGTCCCAATACCTGGCCATATAGATTCATTGCCTCTTTGTCCTTCTCCCTCGACTTTTAACACGTCACACAAGAGTTTCTCCCTGCAAGTGCAGTAAACTCTACAAAGGTTGAAAAGAGGGATGACAATTTTCTTAAAATATTTTGAGTGAAGCTTTTTTAAATACTTTAAACCACAAAATAAATAAATACTTAACATATGTTAAATATTTGCTCAGAAGAGTTCTTCTTCTTTTCTCTCCCCATCCCCTCACAGTTATCAAATACTTTCCTGTCCTTTTTTCTTTTCTTGAGATAATTGTGTATTTGTGTTCTTGTATTGCCCCAGGCTTTTTCGTGTCCCTTTGAAGTAGACTTAGTTTGATATTCTAGATGAGTATTGTGTTTATTTAATTACATAAAAATATAATTCTTTTCAAAAATCAACAAACATGTTCAAGCTCCTCAAAACCTGCCTATCACACATTCAGTATGAAAATTTAGCTTGTTTAATTTATTGATATGTAATCTTCCATTAATTCACTCTGCAAATTATTATATATCAATTAAGGTATGATATTAAGCAATAAGAGGCTGGAAAGATAATCAACAGGTCTTGTACTGTAAGACAAGAAACATACACTGTGAAAGTAAGTATAATTTTTAGTTGAATATGACAAATGTCCAAAAAGAGATACTTAAAAAGTGTTGTGGAGAAAGGTGGGGTAATTAATATCCCTTTCTTTTTTAAGGTAAAGGGGAACTTCCCATTTTCCTTACTAATATTATTGCTTGACTATAAAATTTATTTTTATAAACTCATTTTTAACATAAAGACTGCATCTACTTTTAAAAAACTTTTTAAAAGTTTATTTACTTATTTTGAGAGAGAGAGAGAGAGAGAGCAAGCAGGGGAGGGGCAGAGAATTTTAAGCAGGCTCTGTACTGTCAACACAAAGCCCAACGTGGGGCTCAAACTCAGGAACCATGAGATCATGATCTGAGTGGAAATCAAGAGTCAGGTGCTTAACTGACTGAGCCACCCAGGTGTCCCAAAAACTACATCTACATTTGAGCAGGGAAATGATTTGTAGAACCATTTTAATAGAATTATTGGTTTAACTGGTGACCAGTGGTTATTGCTGCTATGACTCTTTATTGATTTACTCAGTAAAGAATAGTTTTCCTCCTTTATGCTTTAAACATCTCTAACGTGGTTCCCAGCCTCACAAGCTGAATCAGACAAGACCTCTATCCTGTTGAAGTAGGGCAACTAGAGAAGCACACACCTAGTAATTCAGTTCAGACCATGAACAGTCTCATGTTAGACAAGTTAACTTACTGTCTCCTCTTTTTCTCATCTGCAACTGGGGAAATAATATATGTCTTTCTCTGCTGTGTTCTTTTGAGGTCGTATAGTCATTGTAACTAGCGAGCATTAGGAATCAGAGACCTCCATACCTGATGGCCACCTTATGAGCTATGCCAGCCTGTGGTTTATAATGGCTTATACGTTGTGAAAGTATTGTGAAAATTTTCACACATGTGTAGAGATTAAAAACACAACCTGTTACATCTCCATTGCTCTGAGGGAAAAGAAAACACTTTGGATGCTTTGGATTTTCTTAGTGGAAATTGAAAATTTAAAGAATTCACATGCTTGCCACCTGTGGGGTCAGATTTTTAGCATTCCATGTAAGGAATTCTGATAGCATTCATCTAAATTTATATTGTTTCCTTTGTCTTTCATCTCTAAGAATCAGGGAGTCTTGCTTGTTTGATACTAAATTCTGGTTCCCTCTGCATAGGCACCTTTGTCTATCTATCTGGAAAACTTCTACTTCCTTGTTGCCTTTGCCTCTTTCTGATCTCTTCCTTCTCCTCAAACATAAGCACTCATTTCTCTGTCCTCATATCAAGCTCTGTTTACTCCACAGTAATCGGTTGTAATTGTCTGTTTCTGTATCTTCCTAATATGCCCTAAATATAGTGTCCTTACTACCTACAATAATAATTGGTTCATAGAAACCATCCAATAAGTGTTGAAGTAGAAAAGGGAGAAAAAGAGGGATAAAAGAACTAAGAAATCCAGGAAAAGAATGGGGTGTCTGTGTGGCTCAGTCAATTAAGTGTCTGGGTCTTGATTTTGGCTGAGGTCATGATCTCACCATTCCTGAGATGGAGTCCCGTGTTGGGCTCTGTGAGCCTGCTTGAGATTCCCTCCCTCCCTCTCTGCCCCTTGCTCACACACACATACTTTCTCAAAATAAATAAATAAACATTTAAAAAATACAGGAAAGGAAGAATAAAGAAAGAAAAAAGGCAAGAAAACAATCTTTGGTCAGATTATGCCAAGTATGTTTTTCCAAACTTTCTTTTTTCTTTGAATTTAAAACAAGATAGAAGTCAAAAATATGATCATTGTAAAATAGTCAACAGCATTATATAGAGTTAAAAATTAGAAAATGGGATCACATTTTGTTTTTGCCATTAAAAAAATATATTGGATTTCATGTAACTGTCCTACATGTAGATCTGTTCATTTATTTTTGCAAAATTCTGTAGGTAGATCATAAATTTCTACTTATCTGTTAATGGATATGCAAAAGGTTTCCAACATTTTTATTTCCAAACATCAAGCAAAATAGTCTTTGTAGATAGGAATCAATATTAATATAGAATTCTTAGAAGATGAAGTGATGGGTCCAAGCAAATGTGCTTTACCTTTTGATAGATTCTGCCAAAATCTCCCACAATTAGTGGGATATTCTCCCTACTATTGGCAACACTGGATATTTTTAACCTCAACTTTTATAGAAAAAATAAAATTTTTATTTTAATTTGCATGTATCTTTAGTGAAGTAGAATATCATTTTACATGTATTTGTCATTTCTTGGAATTACTTTGTGCCTATCATTTATTTATAATTATAGCACACTATATTAAAGATTTTACCTCTGTGTCCATTGGACACGCAGTAAATATTTTCTCTCAGTCACGAGGATTTTGGATAAAATTCTTACAAAGATCCACTGTGTGATGTAATCTAATTTCTTTACAGTTGTTGATCCATGTGTCATTTGCACAGTTCTTCTGTGTCAACAAGAATTAGCCAGGGCCCTCTAATCCCCAGTGGTGCTGTATAACAAGGATTTTACACCACTTCAGTCCCAAAGGGAATAAGATCCTATATGTAAAGCAAGGAGTTCCTCATGATGCTGAATATTTAATGAAATTGTGGTCTAAGTTGGACTGATATGATATGCATGTGCTGCTTCCTTCCTGGTGAACTCTTTAGTGTTCTGAAAAGCATGATAGTGATTCTGACATGCCCTTCATGGTTTAACAACTTCTTTGAAGAGAAACTGCACACCTGCAAATTGTGCGTGCATCTGATCTGGCATGATCAGAACCCTTATTATTCTGTAGCAGGTAGATTCTCTTAAGGGTAATGGATAGTGTTGAAGCTTTCCATTTAATTTTTGCTTCAGAATAGTAGGTCAGAGGATATTTATTATATTTGCAAGTTCATTTTCCTTTTGATGTTGTTTGATTTGAGTGTCAGACGTAGAAATTTGGCCAATTTACATCTTTAAGGGAATATATTAACTCATTACTAGCCTTGGAAGATTACCTCCACCTGCTTCCATCCTGCATTACCAAGCAGAGTTTTACTATATAAGTAGAATAAATATATTGTTATAACTCCTTTTTATTAAAGAGTTTCCTAGCACTTCACAGAACTAGAAAAGAAGAAAACACTCATGTAGAAGAGCAATTCAAGTGCTTGTAAACCTCAGGAGCATCATTTATTTAGGACACACAAATACACTAATCTTGTATTGATATTGTACATCATACCAAGTTCAAATCATCGGTCTGCATTTTAAGACTAACATTGGGCATATCAACTCTACCATATCAACCTCTATCTGCTTCCTTTTATTTTTTAAAAGAAGGTGTAACTTACATATAATAAAATTTATCATATTAAGATACACAATTTTATTAGTTTTTATAACACTGTATAATCAATCAATCACTGCCACAATCAGGATATATATGCAATATTTTTATCACTCCAGAATGTTTCTTTTTGGCCCTACTTAGTTAAAATCACCCACAGGGCCCCAGGCAAGTACATGTTTCCTATTCCTATACTTTAGTTTTTTCTAGAATTTGAGAAAAATTGAATCAATAGTAAATAATAATTATATCTAGTATCTTCTACATAATACAATGGTTTGTGATCCATCCAGGTGGTCACATGGTATAAATATTAGTAGTGTTCAATTACATGTATGCAACATAATTTCTTAATTTACTAGTAGGTGTGTGTGTGTGTGTGTGTGTGTGTTGTTTCCAATTTTTGGATTTACTAGGATGTCAAACTGCTGTGAACATCCTAATAAAATTCTTTGTGTGAGCATTTGTATTTATTTATATGTTTAAGTACTTCAGGTAAATTTGCTGAGTCATATGGTAATGGTATGTATAAATAGTTGAGAACTGTCAAATTATTTGGCAAAGTGTTTGTATAATTTTCATTCCCATCAACAAAATATGAGGATTTTAGTTTCTCTAAATCTTCCCTATCACTTGCTATTGTTAGTCTTTTTAAGTTTAGCTATTTTAGTGGGTATGTAGTGATATCTCGTTGTGGTTATTAAATTTGCATTTCCCTAGAGACTAATGATATTAAGCAATGTTTTTTCTTTTTTCTTTTTTTTTTTTACAAATAGTTTATTGTCAAACTAGTTTCCACATAACACCCAGTGCTCATCCCCACAAGNTTTAACCTTGATGAGGTCCCAATCGTTTATTTTTTATCTTGGTTCCCTTGCTTTTGAGGATGTGTTAAGTAAGAAGTTGCTGCGGTGGAGGTCAAGGAGGTTGTTTCCTGCTTTCTCCTCTAGGGTGTTGATAGTTTCCTGTCTCACGTTCAGGTCCTTTANTAAGCAATGTTTTTTCATGTGATTATTTGTCAGTCATATATTTTTGGTAAAGGTGTTAAAAACCTTTTATTCATTTTTAAAAGTTTAATTTTGGGGTATTTATTACTGACTTGAAAGAGTTCTTTATGTATTTTGTAAACAATGTGATGTGAGGTATATGTTTTAAAATATGTTTTCTAATCCATGACTTTTTATTTTTTAAAAGTGTCTTTTGAAGAACAAAAGTTTTCGACTGTGATAAAGTCCAACTTAAAGCCATTTGTGGCTTGTGTCTTTTGTGTATTCTGTAAGAAACTTTTGCCTACCAACATTACAAAGATTTTCTCCTATGTGTTTTTTAGGATGTTATATTTTTAGCTCTTACATTTAGGTCTATAATACATTTTGGGCTAATGTTTATATGATATGTGAAATAAGAACTAAGGTTTACCATTTTGCATATTGAATTGTATCAGAATTATTTTCCCCACAGAATTACTTTGGTACCTTTGTTAAAAATTTGTTGACATGTGTCACTCAGTTTCTCAACTTTCTAATCTCTTCCAGGAATTATATATATATATAAAACACTTTTCTGATTATGTTAGCTTTATACAAATGTTTGAAATCAGGTTGTATAGGTCTTCCAACTTTGTTAGATTTCAGAAGTGTTTTGGCTAATCTAGGTTCTTTGCATTTCTTTATAAATATTAGAATCTACAGGTCCATTTCCACACAAAAAATAAAAATAATCAAATAAAAAATCAATAACTCTGGACTAATTTAGGGAGAATCAACATCTAAAAATATTGAGCCATCTGATCCATGAACATGGTATTTTTTTGTAGTCAATCATTTCTTTGATAATATTTTATAGTCTTCAGTGTATAGTTTTGCATATTTTTGTTAAATTTAACTTTCTTTTTTACATTTTTCATATAGGATTAAATTAAGGAAATTGACATGGCAGAGTATCCTAGATTATCCTGGTGGGCCTAGTGTATTCACAAGCATCCTTTCAAGAGGAAAAGAAAAGCATTAGAGTCAAAGGAGATAAGACAAACAGAAGCAAATGAAGAAATGTCTTACCTACTATTACACCCAGCTTTTTATTTCTCATGAACAATTATAATATTATAATTTTTAGTTTTAAAATTTACATTTGATGATTTATTCGAAGGTTTAAGTTTTATAATTTCAATCTCATCTATTTTTTTATCTTATAATATTGGCTTGTTGAATAATATTTATTTTAAAGTCAATATTTCATAACATCAATCCCTAAGTTACCAATGTCCATTTTATTACTGCCTCCCACCAATGGGTCCTTTTTTTTTCAATACATGGAAAGTTTTGATTGAATGTAAGACATTGTATAAAAATACTACAGTTTCTGGTTGACATTATCTTCCTCTGGGGACCCTTCTCTTTGTTTTCTGGCAGATAACTATATTAGAGAAGATTATCTTTAATCACAGCCTGAGCTTTTAAAGGGCTGGGTTGCCACTGTTATTGGGCTTAGTCTAGAATAGGTCATCTTAAGCTAGAATAGGAAGAGCTGGTACAGCTCTTCCAGAGACACCAATTTAGAGGCTAGATTGTTTGCCAGAATCACTCCCCCTGGGGAACTCTAGTGTTTATCTGCTCTGTGCCTCATGACTTGAACATTCTGCTCTGTTATTGAGCTATTTTTCTGCTTGGTTTCTTAGCCTTTTACTCCGTACATCCTTAGGATTTGACAAATCCTTCAAGGGAATGATCTAGTGGTTTTCAATCAGGGTGATTTTTCTTCTCAGGGAACATTAGACAATATCTAAAGATAGTTTGGTTTTTCACAACTCTGGGGGTAGGGGTCAGATTGTTAAACATTCTACAGTGTTCCACAGGATAGCCTCCCATGACAGAAAATTATCTGGGCTGACGTGTCAATAGTGTGGAGGATGAGGAGCCTGGGTCTAAACCACTGAGCATCTGGTTTACTTACCTCTACCTCTCTTCTCTCATAGTCTTGTTTCCTCTAGACTTGACTCTCTTGGCAGCTGCAAAACTCCACATTAAAAAAAAAAATTCCTCAGCCTCACAAGGTATTAAATATCTTTGCTAGTTTTCTGTCTTGTAGCAGTGAGTCTCTGCCAAGGATCTCAGCTTCACCTCCTGTGCCAAGAATAGGCAAATCCCTAAGAGTAAACATGGCTTACAGAAAATTGTGCTCACTTCAATGTGACTTCTTTCCTTTGTGATCAGGCTCCTCAAGTCCAAGTTTGTATTTATTTATTTACTTTTTTTGGAATTGTTCTTGACTAGAAGACTGGCCTCTCCAAGCTACCTTTTCAAAGCTAGAGGCCATAGTATTCCTTTTTTTATGTTTTGTTTTGTTTTTTACATTTCTGAGAGAGGGAGAGAGACTGCGTGAGCAGGGGAGGGTCAGAGAGAAAGGGAGAAACAGAATCCAAAGCAGGCTCCAGGTTCTGAGCTGGATGTCAGCACAGAGCCCGACGTGGGGCTTGAACCCACGAACTGCGAGATCATGACCCGAGCTGAAGTAGGATGCTTAACGAACTGAGCCACCCAGACGCCCCAAGGCCATACTATTCCTAGCTGATGAGAAAGCAAGAAGGGATAGACAGAAGTTCAGATCGGAAAGGTAACTGTGAAGAAAAGTGTTCCTTATTAGATGGGAGATAGGAGGCAGGCTCAGTGTCTTCATAGCAAAAGGAAGCTGAGAAAACCTTTGCAGAAGACCTGCTTGATCCATGGCTTTAGAGGAAGATGTGGGCTAGAGAGTTAAGAGGGGAAAAGAAAGAACCTCAAGGCAGGGAAAGCAGTAAAGCCACTAGCTGAATCTGTAATACTCTCAAGAATCACTGTGTGGCAAAGCCCCAGCACTCCATTTAAAACCTGGTTCTGGGGTCTAAAATGAGGCCAAGTCTGACTTTTTACACTGAGAAGACTGCGTATAGAGGGTGAGGGTCCCTGCACCTCAAATAGGGCTGAAATATAATTCTTTACCACATGAAGAAATTGAATCAAAAGAAGGCTAACAACTTATAATTCTAATATCAATTCATGCTTGTGAAATAAATTCTTTTATTTAAAATAATTAATACAAGTACATTTAGAACATCAAAAGATAAATGATTGGAAAATATCTATTGAAAAGAATGAGAAATTATGACAAAAGTAAGCTGAGTACAATGTAAAAGGGTCAAATTAAAGTCTTGGATTTATAAATATTGAAATTAAAGAGCATAATAGATTAGATTAAACATGAAGCAGACCCAAAGGAAAAACAGTTATTTGAAGATGATATGGAAGAAATCACCCAGAATCAAGTAGTGATGGGAAAAAAGTAAACACAGGAAAATCATTAAGTGTGTAAATGTCCATTGATAAACTCTGCCATAGGTTTGATAGAAATTCTAGAAAAAAAGGAGGGATGGAGTGGTGGAGAAGGAATATATGAAGACATAATAGGTGAGATTTTTCAGATTTTAGGAAATTCTGAGTCCTTAGGAAATATACAACAAAAACACGCAACAAATGCCGTGCAAGAAAAGTAAAAACAAATCTACAGCTTAACACAAAGAAGTGAGATTGTAAAACATAAAGAGAAATTTAAAAACCTCGTTGGAGAGAAAAGATGAGTTATCTACATATGAAGTGTAATTTGACTGAGAGCAGACTTATCACCCAGAAGAAAGTCCAAAAGACACTAGAATCATATATTCAGAATCCGGAGGGAAACTCGCTGTTAACCTAGACTTATGCTCAGCTAAACCTTCATTCCTGTGTGAGGGTAAGGGAAAGGCACTTTTCAATCATACAAAGACTGTTTACAAATTATAGAATAATATCAAAAGATTTACTATAATGTGCACTATAGGTAGTAGAACATGAACTCAGAGCATGAACAAGAGGATAAAAGTGAACACAGGGAAAAAATTCTGTAAATTAAAAAGAATTTTTGGTGTTTAAAAGGGTGAAACTAAAAATACCGATAGCAATAACATAATGGCTGTGCCATGCATTTTTAAGGCATGTTAAGATTTTTGACAAGTTTTGCATAAGTAAAAACATTGAATAGCTTTAGACTTTAGTAGGAAAATGTGGAGTTAAATTTGGTAAAGTATTTAAATATTAGTAACATAATTTATAGCTTCAAACCAGTGGAAAAAAGTAGATTATAGAAATATTTATTGTCCACTAGAAATCTGGGGGTGGGGGGGAAGAACTCAATATAAAAGTTCCTATGATATACAAATTACTTTAGAAAATAAACAAAAGAGAAAATCATCCAACTTATTACATGAGACTTCTATAGCAAATGCTAATACAAGAAAAAAAAAGTGGACCAATTTCACTTTTGGTTAGAAGTCCAAAGATCTGAAATGAATACGAAGGAATAGAATTCAGTAGTTTCCTAAACAATGACACATTATGACAAAATAGATTTTATCAATAACGTGAGGCCACCTTCATATTAAGAACTATATTAATGGAAAAAAAATTCAGAAACTTTCCAATATCACTTGTTGGCAAGCCAACACAATTTTTTTATGATAAAACAACCCTTGCGATATGATGGAAATAATTACTACAAAGAATTATTTTTTATGAAAAAGCACAATACAGGGTCAAAAGTCACCAAGCATCAAAGAAAGAAAACACCATGAGAATTTACCCTATGTATGCAAAATTATTTTAATATTAGAAAATCAGTCAATGTAATTCATTACATTTAAATTCAGGACAAAAATCGTATTGAGCTAGAGACCTTATACATTATTAGAGACTTTATACATGTTTTTAAAAATAACTTGGGAAATTAAGAGAATTTGTTGTTAAAATTTACAATAGAATCTAATGTTAGAGTGTTAGCTTTCAGAAAATCTACAAGACACATGATGCTTCGTGATGAAGTGTTAGAAGTTTCTGAGATTGGGATCATTGTACAGTGTAGCACCAGCACTTCTCACTTCGATCACTGTGGTATCATTCTACAGTTCTTCCTAAGAAAAATTTAAAACATTTGTCGGATTGTGACAGCTCTCTGCTCCAATCCCTATGGTGGTTCTCTGTTTCAAAGTGGGGTAGAGATCCCTGCGTGATCTGGCTCCGTTACCTCCTCTATTATTTCTTGCCCTAGTCATGTTTCAATCCCACTGGTCTCCTTGGTATTTGCCAGGCACACTCCTGCCTCAGGGATGCTGCCCATATTGTTTCCTCTTCCTGGAAAATTCTTATCCCATCTTTCAGGTTTTCCCCAGTTGTCATCTTCTCTAAGGTGTCTGACTCCCCTGTTTAATACTGCAGCCTACACCCCAAAGTCCCCCTTATCTTACCTATATTTTTCTGTTCTCCAGAACTTATCCCCATATATTATAATTTTTGTCAACTGTATTATGTATATTTTGTTCCTGCTACAATGTAAGTTTCACCAGGGCTGGGATCATGTCTGTTTTTATCCCAAATGCCTAGGAATAGTACATCACATTTAGTAGGTAGTCAAGAAATGTGTATTAGATGATGAAATGAGGAAATTATGTGTGAATGCTAGATACATTTAGAAGTGTGTTTTGGAAAAAAAATATATATAGTCACCTTGGGTCTTTTGAATTAATTATCTGTATTCTAATTTGAGCACTTCTCAGTATATACATTAGTAGTCTCTATTTTATTCACTTTTAAACATTCTCTTTTCCCCAGCAGGATTTCAAGATATTTGTAAGAATTACTGTATATGTTCCAAAGTGGTCTGAGAGGCTGCTTTCTCAATGCTTTCTTCCACTGGAAGGCCAATCAATCAATATTTTGTTGATTTTAAATACTAAGGACATAGTTTTACAGGGCAAAACCACCAAATTACTCACTCTACTAAATGAATACTTTCATGCTATATACATACATACAAATATGAGTAAGCACATATACCCATACACACATGTGTGTATGTATAATGTATGTATATGTATGTGTATATACATACATATGTGCATTCATTGACATGCTATGAGTTTTTATGTTGCTGAAGATATTCTAGGTTCTAGTCTTATAACCGCAATTTACCACATTATGTTGAAGGGGTAGCATTAAGCTTTTCCTGAGTTTTACTTTTCTCATTCAGTGATTCAGCATGCCCAACTGTTTTCCCTATTTCCATCCTTGCCTCTGTGTTTACTCAGACGTATTAGTTTTGGGGGACTTTGCAAATGCACACACTGGAATGAAGACAGCTACTGTTGCCTGGGTTCAAATCTGAGGTCTAGAAATTACTAATTGTACAACCTTGAGAAAACTACTCACCCCTTTTTGATTTCACTGTCTTCATATGCAAAATAGGGATATTAGTAGCTCCTGCCTCATTGGGCAAGGTTCAGTAAGTTCATATGTGGAAAGCACATGGTAAGTACCAGATGATTTTTTCTTCTCCTTTTTATTTTGTGGAGGAATGAAAATGGGTCCTGGGGAAATAAATGAGAGGGACTTTAATTCTCCCACATACACCTTTTCTCAGACAAGCCCAACTACTGTGTCAGCAACATTCTGCTGTTTCAGACACCTGTATCGTCACACATGTTGGTATACTTTTCCTTCTAAATCCTGTCTTCCTTCCACACTTACCCTAACGTTTACCCTCTGAGCACTCTGCTTGGCTGGCTCTCTGTAATCCTTATCCTAGCCCCTTCATGTACAATATAAAACTGTCAATAAATAAGAACAAAAAATGAATATCAAAATTTAACAAATGTTTATTCGATTTTCACTCTACATTCAGCAGTATGCTAATAACTTTATTTGTATCACATAGTTTAATCCCTCTTGGTGATGCTCTGAGATGTTAAATATTATTTCCATTTATTACAAGTGAGAACACTGAAATTCAGAGATGCAAGCTGACTTATCCAAATTCTCAGACAGTCATTGGTGGAAGTAGAATCCTACCATTTGACTTCTTCAAGCCTGGGACTGTTATGTTGAACTGTTGATGCAGGAAGGCTGAGTCTCAGAGCCCAAGAGAGGGTCCCACAGGACCAGCCAACAGGGTCCTTGGCTTCTTGCAGGTAGAAACCACAAGCCAGGAAAAGGGGAAACAATGTTCATTGAATAATGTGAGTGACAGGTAGAGAATAGCAGATGGGGTGACTGGAAGACTCAGAAAGGAAAGGAGAATCAGTCTTGTCTCTTAGGGTTAGGAGTTGTTTTGGGAAGGGGTCTAGGATACATGTTCCTTTAGGTATCCAGGGTAGGGTTCAATCAAAGGCACGTGTCAGATGAACAGTAGGTATTATTCCATAAATTACTGAAGGTGGGGGATGTTGATGCCAGCATCAGCTGAGTTGGTTCAAATGTCCTGGAACATGTTTGGGGTCTGGCTCTTCTTGGATGTCATGAAGTATTTGGGTTATAAGATAAAAGTCAGAGAGTGATTAACTTTCTTGCTTCCCCCTTGAAGTGGGAACATAGTTTCTTTGGTGTACTTGGAGGCAAAATACAGAATATGAATCAATGGGGCCTAACAGAAAAATAGCAGAGATGGAGCCTTTCTAAAATAGAGTCCCTTTTGCTTTTTTACATCATTGTGATAGTTGATTAAGTTGTCTGTCTCTTCAACTACAATTGACATCTATTTTGGAAGAAATGTTATCATTTAGATTTCATACACACAGTGCTTAGAACAATTTCTGGTACAAGGCATTAGGTGGGGTGCCTGGGTGGCTCAGTCGGTTAAGCGTCTGACTCTTGGTTTTAGGTCAGGTCATGATCTCATGGTTCGTGAACTCTAGCCCTGCATCAGGCCCTGTGCTGATAGCATGGAACCTGTCTGGGATTCTCTCTCTTCCTCTCTCTCTCTGCCCCTCCTCCACACTCTCTTTCTCTCAAAATAAATAAATAAATTTATTTTAAAAAACAGGCATTAGGTAACCATAGGTTGTTGAAAAAAATGGAAGAATGCATAGTTTATGAAGGAGGTGGCAAGAAATTAGGAAACATATGGTAATTTGGAACTAATCTGGGAGGGCTTTTTACAATAATTAGTGAGTTTATACTTCATCCTATCAATTTTTAGGTGCTAATATCACATTTGACATTGAAGAATTACATATCAGGATATACATTTTCAAAAGATATCTATGGCAGGTAAATTTTGAGGAGAGCAAACTAGAGGAAGAAAGAACTTTCAAAAGGCTGCCACAGTAAATGAGGGCCTGGGTACTCACCAAGATGACACATATGTCAACAAAGTACCTCAAACTCAGGAAGTTAAAACATGAGTCAGGAGTCTGAACAAAGCTTAGTTAGGTCCTCTGCTCAGGGCCTTACATCACTGAAATCAAGGTAATATCCAGGCTATGTTTTTTTGTTTGTTTGTTTTTAATTTATTTATTAGTTTTGAGAGAGAGAGAGAGAGTGGTAGCGAGAGAGAGAGCAAGCCAGCAAGCAGGGGAAGGGCAGAGAGAGAGAGGGAGACAGAGAATCCCAAGCAGGCTCCACACTGTCAGTTCAGAGCCTGATATGGGGCAAGATTTCATGACTGTGCAGGCTATGTATTATCTGAAGCTCAAAGTTACCTCCAAGCTCATGTGATAGTTGGCAGAATTCAGATCAGAATTCACACTGAGGTCCCTCTTCTCTTATGGGCTGTCACCTGAGTGCTGTGCTCAGTTCCTTACCATGTGGCCTTCTCTTAAGCCTTCTCATAACATGACAGTTCACTTCTTCAAAGCCTGCAGGAGAATTTTTCCATCCAGTTTGCTAAGACTCCATCTTATACCATTTAACATAGTCATGGGGGACTCTCCCATCACCTTTGACATATTCTCTCATCTAGAAGCTGTCTCAAGTTCCGCCTGCACTCAAGGTGAGGGACCTGCATAAGGTATCACTTATTGTGATTCACCGTAGGGTACATCTCCACTGGATTTATTTTAAGCTCAGACATCGAGGTACAAGTGTTGACTATCTATCATACCCATGCACTAAGATTGTAGACTCCAAAGCCATACTGCCTTGGCTCTAAGTAACCATAGGCAGGTAACCTGGCCTCTCTGTGCTTTAGTTTCCTCATCTGTAAATGAGGAAAACACTGCTATGATGAGGTGGTGCATGTGAAGAACCTAGAACTTACCAAGTGCTCATTGTATTTTCACCAATATTACTATATATTGATCAAGATGCCCTTAACATTCCCTTCAGCTTGACTAAACTTTAGACAGGCCCCTGATATCCCTTTTCTTAGAGTACATATTTTAGAAAACTTATAGTTGTAAATTCTTTCTCGCTCCTTTGAGATGTAAATATCCTCCTACCCTTTTGCCAATTTTACTGCCCTGGAATGTCCCAAGGACCTGGGAGCTATCCCTTTGAAATGTAATTATTGCAAAAGATACACCCCTATCTTAGAGTCTCTGCAGGAGCATAGGAATCCAACTCTGAGAAGAGGCAATTAGCAAATACAGATGACTTAATCACATTGACTAACCTCCTCCCTAATGTTCTCTAGTACTTTTCTACCAGCTCATCCCAGTGTTTAAAAACCTCCTACTATTTGACATTGAAGAATCTTCAGTGCAGTTGAGTCTCTCCTATTGCAATAGTCTAAAATAAAGTTTTCTCTGCCTGTTTCATTCTGTCTGTTACAATTTTTCTTTGGCAGTTTCACCGCAATCCAGACAAGAACCCTCCTTTTCTGACCTGGCTCATGGGTAGCAAGCTTTGGAATATGGCCAGTGAGCAAAAAAGAAAATCAGTGATTTTTGGCATCATTCTACCTTCCCTTTTCTCTACCTATTTCTTCTGAGTGACTGTTGCCCTGATGGATAATTAAGACCGTTCACATAATGCCCACACTCCAGACTCATTTTTCCCTTTTGCTACTTGGTCCATATACCATCTGCCGTATAATAAAGGATGTCATACAGATTTTCTCAGAGGAGTAAACGCCAGATAATGACTTCCTGCATTGCCTTCCAGGTGAATTTCTACTTTAACAAGGGACTTTTTTTTTCCACTCCAAAGAATTTTCCTGAATCATGGAATTTAATCATTAATTCCAACCTTGGGGAAAAGGCATTAATAGACATTGGCACTTCCTAGAAACTTGCAATTAACTGAGCAAATCGCAATCTATTTAACCTACAAGTAGGCCCTGGTTTGCAAAAATGGACAGAGTATACATTTACACAAAAAGTAAATGAATGAGCAGATCCATGGTGAAACAGAGAGAAATCCAAATCTACATGGGCAAAACTGAGTGACTCGTTAGTTTTTTTCTGTAGTTTAGAAACAAATAAATAAAATAAAATGGGGTGTATCTTCACTTATAATTGTCAGAAGGCTTAAAAATAATTTAGTCAGTCTGGTATCATATAAATGTCACAGAAGCTTTACCTCCAGCATATAAGCATAAGTCTTACTAGTTTAATGCATGTCCTTCCAGCGAGTTGCTCACTCTCAGTTGCTAATCATAATTTCAGGGAACAATGATGTTCAAATAAATAAATCTCTTTAATTGAGGCAATATAAGACCATATATCTGAAACCTTGTGTGTGTGTGTGTGTGTGTGCGCGCGTGTGTAATGGTGGTATGTGGAAGAATAGGGTAAAGCACTATTCTCTTTGATCTGCTTTCTGATTTAGGGATTGTGTGTGTGTGTGTGTGTGTGTGTGTGTGCATGCATGCATGTGTGCATGCTTTCATGTGCTGGGGCTCATGCTCATAGTGCCTGTATAACACTACAGAACTGTGCTAGGTCTTCCAGACTCAGGAAGGAGGTGTACAGAGCCTATGTGAGGGCATTCTATTGACTGAATAGAATATTAATATTTCAGAATATGGTGTCTGCCTTTCTGACAAAAATGTTAATTTGGTGTAACTTCTGATTTTGGAAACTTAGTTTGTATGACTCCCTGTGCTTGTACAATCCTACAATCCTGCATGTTGTCTCTCTTACCAGAAAATACCTGCTTCCAGGGACTTGCTTTTGCAAAGGTAGAAATCCTATTTCTAGAATGAGGAATTCAATAAAACCACCTATAGATTCATCAGAATTTTATCTTTGATTTTATTTTTTTAAGTTTTAATAGTGTAAAAAGTAAAGTGCTGGGTTTCAAGCATGAAAATAAATTGAGGAAGCAAAAATCCAAATGAGTCCTGAAACCCAATTCTCTTCAAACTCAAAGACATGGTGTTTTCTTGATTTGTCTTCTATGTGGTATCAGAGGATTTCTTGGTCATTCAGGTGACTTATTCTTAAAAACACCAGGCTCTTTTTGGTTATTTTTGAGGCCTGGGATTTGGAGTGCTAAGACAGGTTGTGACCTAACCCCATGGGTCTCATGCACATTTCAGTACAATAGGACTTAAGAGTTCCAGAGAAAAGCTCTCCACCTGCTAAGGGCTATGTTATTCTGTCCAAGATGGAAGTGTGGGAAGAGGAGAGTTATGTTTCAGTGGCAGAGCAAGTTAAGTAGCATGTTAGGGGCTGTTCCACTAAAGGAGACCTTGTGAGCAAATGCCAGCTCCTTAAATCTCCTTGCACTTTCATGCATGAGACGATGTCAGTGATAAATGACGTGGAAACTAAACCACCGTGAAGTACTTCAGACAGTCTCTCTAGAATTAAGCTGGTCACGTATAGATCTAGGAGTCAACCTTTTCAATCTGCAGGGAGCAGCCAAGATCACGACCTACAACCAAGGCAGGAGGGAAGGCTTAACTTGAATAAAGGGAAAAGTGCTGTGATATAGGCAGCCTTTTACTTTATTAAACAGAGAGGCTTGGGCAGGAAATTAGATCCCAGGTTAGTGTGGACATAGATTTTTGATACATTTCAAAAGGCCTGGACTTGACTTCCTGGAATTATTCACACACACACACACACACACACACACACACAAACACACACACGCACACACACTGCCTTCTTCTTGTGGAATAAGACTGGTAGGGAAAGGCATGTAGCCAGCACTGCTGGCCTTTGACTCTCAGTGGGACTGTGAGGACTTTAAGTAGAGAGCCTCCCTCTCCGTGTTGTCTGCCCAAGGGCTCTGCACAGAACGGGTGTCCCCCTCACCCCTGTGTGGCCCTGTGGTGCTGGGGACCAGAAGTGCACAGATAGTAAAGGTGTGAGCAGTGATATCTTGGCTATTAAACAGAATTGTGTAAATTAATGATATCCCAGATGCTCTTCCCCAGTCCCGCTCTCTGACACAGGATCAAACCTTTAATTTTGCAAAGTGATCAGGGCTACAGCTCTGAGTCAGCCCAGGAGGGAATACAGACGCAAACCCTCCTAAATCAGACACGTGAGGCTTAGAGGGGAATAAGAGAAGAAACTGGAAAAAGAGGCATGGGCTTTAAAGGAACATGGGATGGTGACAAACGTGCAAACGTGAGCTCAGGAGAAAGAAAGGAAAGTCCACAACCATGCACTCTCCTTAGGCTCTCCTTGGGCAGTGCAGAAGGGTTTTATGTAAAAAGGCCTATGTGAATAAGGAAATCCTTTCTGCTCCACATGGCTCCCCACTTCTGATGGCATCTTTCTTTCAGTCTTGTAACATTCATACCTCCAATCAAAACTGACAGTATCAACAATAAAATATGATGTATATTTCCTATAACCTTCAGAGAATCAATATGTTGACAGTACGCTCCCCAAGTGCATATACTGCTATTTACAACCATTGGAGTAGAGAGCACAGCTGATGTGAGAAAAGAACCCTGGGCCAGCTGTGAACATCCTGGTTCAAATCATGGACCCATTATATCACTTCCATGTCCCAGTGAGAGAGAGGTTTCTGAATATTCTGTGCTTCACCTGGGAAGAAAGTAGTGTTGGGAGACATGGCAGCATATCCCTGTCTTACTTATGTATCAGATAAAGAGTAGCATGTAGACATGCCTTGTAGGCCATAAAGCAAGTTATTACTATATATGTTGATTTTCTTTGTTAGTCTCCCTTATGTCTTAAGTGGCAGGGAAATAACAAGGAAAAACACTTGTGAAAAGTCATTGCCTTTTCTTCCATGGCACTCTTCTAGGGACAGTGTCTACAGTGTATTCTGACATTCAGTACAGTTGTTTTACCATCAAAACCATAGGATATTCCTTAAATGTATAAGAGGCCACCCAGAATTGTACCATCACAACATAACATTTAATTCCTTTCATGTTAACTTTTTTTCTTTATAGATTTCTTTTATTTATTTATTTATTTTTTTAATAGTTTATTGTCAAATTANTCTGATGCCTTTGATTTCCTTTTGTCATGTTAACTTTTAATTTTCACATATATTTATACATAAGTGTATGCAGTCATAGAGTGCATGTTACAGAGTACAGTAAAACTTGGTTTGCAAGCATTATTTGTTCCAGAAACATGCTTGTCATACAAAGCACTCATATATCAAAGTGAATTTCAAGAACCATTGGCTCAGTTGTGACCATGTGACATTTGGCATCATGTGCTACTTGTATTGCAAGACGTTGCTCGTTTATAAAGTTAAGATTTACTAAACTATTTGCTCGTCTTGTGGAACACTTGCAGAACTAGTTGCTCACAATCTGAGGTTTTACTGTATTTTATCAGTTAATGTCATAAAGTAAACATCCTAAGCATGTTCTTGCGCTTCTCTCTGGTCTGCAGAATGCCTATTGTCATGGATGTGCGATGTCACATCACGTTGATGGGTCAAACTTAATCAACACTGTCCTGTGAGTTGTTTTGTTACTACCACTGTTTGATCAATAACACCTGCCAAAGTGCTTTGTATTATGAAAGACGATTCAAAGTAGAGTTAGCATGACTATCAGAGTCATTTTAAGATGGAGTCAGGAGGCCATGAGGCAAATAGGAGGATGCACATCCTCAATCAAATAGAACTCTGGACTTGTGACTTTTGCCAACCATAACTGCGTTCTAGAAAACATCCTGATGCCTGGGAATGAAGGAGAGATAAGAAAACCCTATCAATGAAACAGCCAGTCATGTATTATATGTTTGGCTTAAACTCACCAGCACCAAGCATAATTCCTTCAAAACAATTTGGGTAAGCATGTGGTTTCTGTCTTTAAAAACCCCTGCCTCTTGCCTACAATTTGGAGCACACTTTCAATTTGGCTCGACTCTGTGTCTCCTGGACTGCAGTCCCTAAGACCTCAAATAAATACACACATTAACTTGGCAGCTTGTAATTTTGCTTTTCCTTGGCAGGTAGCAACCATTCTCAAACATGGGGCTATGGATTCTAGCAGCTCAGGAGCCTGCAGTGAAGGTTGTGGATTTGGGTTCCCAAATTAGAGAGAGCTGGCCTCATTTCAAGAACTGAGCATTTGAGGTCAAAAACTGCACACCCTTCTTCTTCACTGTTCTCTTTTAGACCCCTCTCCATGAAAAAACTAGAAAGAAAATCAAATCCACTATGCATAGGACTTGACACTTAATGCTCTCTCCATAAGAAATCTAATGTGTTTGAATGGAAAACTTCACATAGTGTCCATTTGATTTAACAAAATATATTAAGGAGCCACTACATGGTGAAACTGCCATCTCTAGGGAATGAGTAATGGTTAAGTTCAAAGACTTGACCCAAAGGCCTGGGGTTACATCTCTGCTCTGTTACATAAAGATTGAGTAGGTGCATTGGGGCGCCTGGGTGGCTCAGTCAGTAAAGCCTCCGACTTCGGCTCAGGTCATGATCTCACAGTTCATGGGTTTGAGTCCCACGTTGGGCTCTGTGCTGACAGCTAGCTCAGAGCATGGAGCCTATTTCAGATTCTGTGTCTCCCTCTCTCTCTGACCCTCCCCTGCTCATGCTGTCTCCCTCTGTCAGAAATAAATAAAAAACATTAGAAAATGTTTAAAAAAAGATTGAGTAGGTGCAGCAAGTAACTTCATCTTTTTAAGATCTAGTTCTTCCATTGGAAGAAAAAAATGAGAAGCATGTGCAATAATACAAGTAAAATATCTAGTGCAACTCTCATGTACAGTCAATGCACCAAAAAACATAGCTATTGTTATTGTTCTGATTATTATATATCTTTCAGACTAAGCACCTTAGGCAAGTTACCCAACTTCTCTAAGGCTCAATTTCCATACCTATGAAATGGAGTTCAAACTAAGATTTACCTTATGGTCTCTTACAAAGTTTAATGAACTGATACATGCAAATAGCTCATACCAATGCCTAGCACATAGCAGTCATTCAAGAAATGTGAGTTATTCTGATTTTTCTTTTAGTGATCAGAGAGCTTGGCTACGCATGTATTGCTATCTCTCCTTGTACTGGTCAGGAGATGAAATCCCTGAGAGGTTAAAAAACCTAAATTGGTCACTCACCTATTGTATGCAAACACCAGAGTTTAAGGTAGCTCTGCTTGACTTCACACCTTTCCAAACTTTCGAAGGGGAGAATTCTTGGTGAATGAGACAAAGTTCTTGATGATCAGAATCATAATCTTGCAAGGGACTGCCAAGCATGGATATCCAGGATGGGAGGATGAGGCACCTTGAGGGGTGAAGGAGGTGTGGGAGCCCATGCTGGGGGAACCAGAGCAAAGTAATCCTGCCTGGGGACCAGGAGGCTGGGAAGATCGGTCCTTCTGCTCGCTGAACTGATCTCAATTGTGAATTCCAGGAGAGCAGTGTTGAAATGAACTTAATATTTCTCCAGATGAGAAAAGGTGCCCTTAGGGAAGAAAACCCTGGTTGGGCTTTGACATTCAATTTCCAAGCACTTTAGCTTCTAAGAGAACTCTTAAGACCCCTTCCTAACCCACTTTTCTGCTGTATTTCCTTGGTCTCCCTTTTCCCTTCAGGCTACTGCTCAGACCACAGGCAGTAGGTTCCTTCCCGTGCTCCGGGCCCTCAGAGGCAGAATTCCTGACCTGAGCTTTTCTAGCAGGAAGGTGAGATGGAGGGCTTTGAAAATGAAAAAAAAAAACCACCCCAAAATGAATGGCTGAATGACGAAAAACCCACAGTCCTGCTTTTCTCTAATTTACTGTCAGCCAATGTAATGAAAATGCATTGTGTTAAAAAAATTTTTTTAGATCCCTGTAAAGTCTTTGTAGTTTGAAGTATAAATTTGTATTTGATGGAGAGTTAAAAAGTATATTTCTGTTTGAATTAATATTTGCAGCGACAGGTCTTTCAGCACTGGCTGTGCTGGTACATTTGCCTGGAGGAAGTTCTAAGAATATTTCTTCTGAATGCTATCTTTTGAGTAAATTATAGGTTGGAGAGGTGCTGGGCAGCAACCCTTACACTTCAGCAAACGCCAAGGACAACTTATTCAAGTTGCTGGGGCAGAAATGGGCTGCCATTTCTCCTTTGACCCAGATGGGGCTCATTGTCTATGTAGAAGTGGCTGGCAGTAGGTCAGAACCCATCTGCTTGGAAGTAGGTGGGCTTGGCGGTTGGATGACACCAGAAGGTTAAATGGAGCTTAGAATTCTAGTCCACATGCTTTTAAAAAAATATCTTACACTATTTTTTTATACTTTACAAAATTTTGTGCAAGGACAGCAGCTATATCACACTTGTCCGCAGTGGATACACCTCCCTTCATTTGGCCATGAGCTCCTTGAAGCGAGATGTACTTTAGCACAGTGTCTGGGTGAGGAGGCTGCTCCATGGCATTATGGCAGAGGGAGCAGTAAGATCGAGGATTCTGGTGCGAGGCAGACTGGGTTTAATGCTGGTTCAATTGTTCGCCCTGTGACATTGGCCAGATTACTTGACATATCTAATGCATCAGCTTCTTCATCTATAAAATCAGGTTACTTTTTAGTGCTTGTCCAAATGGCAGGTATATGGTCAACTGAGGATCACATATGACATACTATATTTCTACTTGCATGTTTATGTGACATCTTGTCTTCTGCTAGCTCGCAGGGACTTTTGTTCTAGTTCTTTACTGCATGGTCCCTAGCACGTGGTAGTTACTTAGCAAATATTTGTTTAGTTAGTGATTTGATGATGGAAAACATACCTGGAGTTTTATATTTCACAGTTTCAGATATGGCCAGAGCCTGTGTCTATCAGTTCCAATTTCAAAAATCTCAAGGAAGGGGTCTTTAGTCTAGTTTGGGTCAAATGCCCACTTAATAAGTATGGGACAGGAGCACATGGTAATTTGGCACTTGTGGTTATAGAATGGAGGGGGATGGGGCAATTCCAGAATAAGAAGGCAATTCTGAGCAGAAAAATAGCAGATGCTGAATAAAAATTATACAGTCTTTTCTCTAAGGAGTTTACCTAAAGCAATTTCATCCTTTTCTCTCTAGTTTTGAATTTAGGAAGGCCACGGCCATCTTGACCCAGAAAAGCCCTTTATGCATTTATCCGAAGGAAGATTACTTCCATCTTATCCTACAATCAGGCGGCAAGTATTTACTGAGTAATGAGTGCCTGCCAACAGCATGCAGTAAGTGCCCTGTGATGTAGAGAGATAGACATGCAAAGGAGAGAAATAGATTTGGGAGTCATTTACATCCTGGTGAGAGAGCAGAAGCACGGCAAGCAGATGATCTCTCAGAGAACACAGGTGGAGAGGGGAAGGAATAGAAGCCACAGTCCCAGGAGACACCACCACAGAGGGAGGAAGGTTGGCACTAATGTGCCATTTGGAGCCGAGTGAGGACAAACTTCAGAGAGCCCTGGTTCTCTATGAGCCTGGGCCAGTGGACATGCCAATGTATCCACACATGCTGGAGATGAAAAGTCTATTAATATGAGCACCTTGCGGACAGAGGTTCTGTCTTAGATTTGTTTCCTTGCGGACACAGTCTCTGTTTCTAATACAACTGCAGGCGACATAGTTGTTAATAAAAAGTTCAGTTCTTTTTTTTTAATGTTTTATTTATTTCTAAGAGAGAGAAAGAGAGGCAGGCATGAGCAGGGGAGGGTCAGAGAGAGAGGGAGACACAGAATCGGAAGCAGGCTCTAGGCTCTGAGCTAGATGTCAGCACAGAGCCCGATGTGGGGCTTGAACCCACAAGCTGCGAGATTGTGACCTGATCCGAAGTTGGAGGCTTAACTGGCTAAGACACCCAGGCACCCCAAAAGTTCAGTTCTTAATACATACATTGCAGCCTTTAGTGATCATGAATAAAACCCGCCAATCTTTCTGTTCTCCAAACTGAGAGGACAGATGGTCCAATAACAGTACCCTTCCTTGTCTACTATTGGTTGCTGTTAGTTATCTTAACAAGTCTCTGTCAGCTCTCTCCCATGCTTTTGAGAGATCTCTAAAAGCGATAATCGCAGGAATACACGGTGTCCTGAGGGATATTCAAGCATACAGAATTCTAGCAGCATGCAAGCTAAATTGATAGACTTTTAAAAATGATTGACAATTACCAATAGCTGGAGGTTTTAAAACTTATTTCATGTGCTCTGTGAATACACTGCTTCAGCTTCTATTTCTTAAAGGGCTCATGATTCATCCACTGCAGAAGGAACATTTGAAAAATTGTTCAAGGGGAATTTGGTGAACAAAATAACTCAGACCAGATCAGATACTAATTTGATAGCTGAATCACATGTTGCTGACTTGGTTCACCTTCTGGGAGCCCTCCTACCATGCTGAAGGCAAACCTGTTTATCCACTTAGCATGTATTATGCCCCATGCAATGGTAAGGGCATATCTTTTGCACATAAGGAAGTTTATAACTAATAAGGGAGGATGAGACAGGTACAGGGATAACTACAGTACAAGGCAACAGGTGGTAATCACCAAATGTCTGTGTATTTCCCAACAAGGTAAAGCATTTTTGAGTAAATGAATAAATGAAAGCATTAACTGGGAGAGTGTACGTGCGCTCAGAGCAGGGAGAAGGGAATTCATGAGGTGATGGTATACAACTCTTGTTGGATAAGGAATTGGACAGGAAGGAGAAGGTTTGTGTATGTAGGTATGGAGAGGGGAAAGAATAGCATATATTTGGGGGAAGAGTGTGGGCATAAGCACGGAGACAGGGATTGGAGAAACTAGGGAGGCCATGCGGGCAGGTTTGCAGCAGACGGCAGGCAAGCTTGTGCGGAGGATATAAAGCATCTTAGAGAGTCATGATATTTATCATAGCTAAACACAATGTGCTAGGGGACCTGATTCTCATTTATAAAATAGATAATGAGCTCTCCCTGGACACAATGAGTCTTACAGAGGTCAGGTTATCATCCTACAGTGGTGCCCCCTTATCCACAGGGAATACATTCCCAGCTCCCCAGGGGGAATGTCTGAAACTGCAGATAGTATTAAGCCCTAAACATACTATGTCTTTTCCTATCCATGCATACCTGTGATGAAGTTTAACTTATAAATTAGATACAGGAAGAAGTTAGCAACAATAACTAAGAATAAAATAGAACAATTGTAACAATATACTGTGATAAAAGTTTTATGAATGTAGTGTGTATTTCTCTGGTTCTGTCAAAATAGCATACTGTACTGACCCTTCTTGTGATGATGTGAGATGATACAAGGCCTATGTGACGAGATGAAGTGGGAGGAATGACGTGGGCACTGTGACACAGCGTTAGGCTATTACTGACCTTACGATGATACATCAGGAGGAGGATCATCTGCTTCTAGACTATGGTTGACCATGGGTAACTGAAACCACAGATAATGGGACCATTGTATACATAAATCAGTCTATTATTTAGGGCCTTTAACAAGTTTTGTGTCCTTTACCTCCATAAAGTTAGTGGACATAATCTATAAAGAACATTTAAAAATAATAAAGAGAACAACCATGTACATAATTAGGTAGATAGCATTACTAGAAATCCTTTAACAAATATAAAATGCCTCCTTTAAACAAAATGCTACATGGTGACCTATGCATAGTCTCACTGAAGCCTTTTGGTGTTGAGAAAATAATTGCTATTTAAAAGACATTTTATGATTTCAAATATATGTAAGGGAAATAATTCACTCTTGTTCTCTTTTTGTTGTGAGCAAATTGGAAAAATGCTGAGAATTTCTTTGAAGCATATGGTGTCTGAACTTTCTGAGGTGAAGACTATCTTTGGAGAGCTTGACTTTGCCCACCGTGTTATAATATTGTGATATTCTATAACTTCTTTCCTTACTGTGTGATAATTTGCTTGAGGCAGATATTAGTACTCACTGAGAGGTGCAAAAATATGGATGACTAATGGAGATGTTACATTTGAATAAACCAACACATTAGATCATTTTATTGGCTTATTTCATTATAGATCACCTTCTGCACATTGCAGCTTGGGCCCTGGGTTGGCTTTTATAAAATTTAACTACTTTATATTCTATTTTAAATAAATGGACATATAAATAAATAAGTCCTTAAATATGATATACTAATGAGGCATCAAATTAGATTAAATGAAAGTGGCTGTCACTCCCTACCTGAAACAAAGTTGTGAATTTATTGCTTGCTAAGCAGGGGAGAGCTTTGTGGTTGAGCCCTCACTGAACAGAGACCTGACCCTGTGTAAGGATTCAGGAATTGTGGAATTAAGGGGTTGGTAGAATTTCAATAACAAAAGTGTTTAGATATTGGTTGATCTTTAGCTCTGAAATCATAGGTACTTGAAAATCATTGTTATGCATTGGCTGATTTTTAGAAGCAGGGTTACTGATTTGAATTGGTTCCTGATCAATTAGGATGAATTTAAAATTGGTTCTGGTGATTACTCGCTGCTATGGTTGAAGAAAAATCATTCCTTTCCCATGAGGATAGGAACATTTTTATCACTAAAAACCATTGTTACCATCCCTCATGCCTAAAATTACAAACTGTAGTATGACCTTTTTTCCCCTTATGTTGAGAAATATAGTGAGAAAGGGATAAAATTCTTTTTACAAGATAAAATATGAAAAAATACTAAATATTAAAATGGGCTGTCAGAAGTGTTGACAGGTGAAGATAACAAGTGATATATGAATCGTTAACTTCTGAATTAAAATTTTATATCTGGTTATATTATAGTCCTGGAATGGTCTAAGTTTGACTATGTATTTGCATTGCCTTCCGTATTATCTAGAGCATATTCATTTGCTTCAGATCTGTGTCTTCCGTTGAAGAAAAATGAACATGATAAATTGAATTAGTTTGACATATTAGCTTGGAAAAAATAAAGGCATAAAGGAATGTCAGGTTTAAATAATTATTCTTTTTATTTCCCCTTTGTAAAATCTCTTTTTATGGGAACCTTAACATCCCAGGACTCTAAAAATGAGGATGGTCTGGAGGCCATTGGCCTAACGAAGAGTGTGGAGTGGAGGAAATTGTTTGAGAGTAACAAAAGAGGTTCTGCCAAATCTTTTCTTTTTTTTTACTTTTTAAATTCATGAGTCACTCTGGAATGAAAAGTTCAAATTTTCTGTCTGTACCAAAATAAGCACATTCTCTTGTAAGGATATGGACGTCATCTCATGATACCTTACTAATTACTACTAGAGAAATTTGTCATATCATACCCCAAGACCATCCTAAGGACTACTAAAATATTCTTTTGTTTTTAAACATGTAAAACTGTGAAAGGCCTGTGTGGCCCTCTGGGGACAATATTGGTTAGGAAAAAAGCAAAAAGAATACCTGTCACCAGTGCAAAATAAGATGGATTCCAGTGAGATGCATGAGAAGGGAATGATTCCGGGTGCCTGGGTGGCTCAGCCAGTTGAGCATCCAGCTCTTGATTTTGGCTCAGGTCATGATCCCAGGGTCATGAGATTGAGCCCCGTGTTGCTCTGTGCTAAGTGTGGAGCCTTCTTAAGATTCTCTCTCTCACTCTCTCACTCTCTGTCCCCCCGCTCCCTCCCCTGCTTGTACTCTCTCTCTCTCTAGAGAAAACAAAGAGAATGATTGGCAAGGGGAAGGGGGATGAGGGATGAGGGGTGAAGTCACCTGTCACCTAGGTTAGAAGTTGTTAACACAATCATGCGGGAAGTTGGACGTGTGCCAATGGAAGGGGATTTCAAACAGAAACTAGAGTATCAACCCAGAACCAGCCAGTGAATGGGAATGAACAAGAGATGGGGTTGACAGCTGTGCATCAGGCACCATGTTTGAAGCATCTTATAGCTTCTGTTAATCCTAAGCAATGTGGCCATGAAGAAGTGCATAGAGTGACAGTGTAGCTGGAAGAGAACAGACCCTCTCTTTACTGGAGACACACTTTGAGCCCTTCAGAGCACTTGTAACCACTCTATATAGTAGTTTTCTCACATAATTACATCCGGTCCCGTATTGTTCTCTAATTGTTTCAGGGGTATCTAAGTCTGGTTTCCCAGAGGGCAGAATTGCACTCTGTTCTCTTAGTTCTTTATAGCAGAGCTAAGCACAGGGCTGAGAGCATAATTAAGCAAACTCTCATTTCAGACTTGATTGGCTGACTGATTAAAATGGAAGTAAACAGCTCAGGTGATTATTTTGTCCATTGGTAAGAAGACTGGAAGACATTTGTTTTGTAACTGTTGCCAGATGGGTCTGAGAAAAATTATGGCTGCCTTACGTCCTTGGGCCTCAGTCTGACAATCTGCAAAATGTGGTGTATGAGCTTTGGCAATAGCAGCTTTCCTCCAGAAGCCTAGGAGTTCATGGACTGGGGTTCCAACCTGCTTTTTGCAAAGTTTTGGTAGCATCCTGTGAAGTGATGCACTTAGTTTGTGCTTGGAATTTTAATGCCTGGAAAGAGTCAGTGTGAGTTATATTTAAATCTTTTTTAAAAATGGTGAAATGGTGAACGCATCTTGAGAAATGTTTTACTATTTTACTTTTGGTTCCCAAATTATGCACTGCCTGGATTTGTGTACCCCTCGATAATGAGGGAACATCACAGGCTGGAAGACAACAATACCTCCTGAATAGGGTGAGAAAGTCGTTTATCTTTCTGTTTCCGCACTGCTGGCAAGCATCTGAAAATCACTAACATTCCTATTTGAATAAATATTTTGGTAAGATATGTTCATTTGAATTTTTACCCTCAATAACTTAGATTGTGATGGGAAGAAAGGAAAGAGATGAAATAGTTTTTATTAAGAATTTCAACTGCATTTCCGAAAGTGCTGTTAATATTAGAATATCTTTTTCTATTTGATATTTTTCTTTTTCCTGAACAGGTTTGACTCAAACAGTTAGAGGTATACTGCTCAATAGGGATGTGTGTATGGGGAATGGCAGCAGAAGAAGATCGGAGATACCCCTTCTCCTCATACATTTATCACCTGTTCTCTGCAGGTGTTGCCAATTAAGTGATAGCTTTTGCTACCCCAAAGCCTTTTTTATTTTCTCTTTTGGATTTTGAAAGGTGGATACTGGAGTATCTAAACTCAGTTGAATTCTATGCCCCCTTGATACTAAATGCCTAACATCTCCAATTAAGGCATTTAAGAGTCTGCTAATGATAACACATCTTGATGGCCCATATGGAAGATCAGGAGGAACAGCTAAGTTGGAGTGGAAAGTCTTCTCCAGACTGTGAACAGTGTTTAACCTAATNTCAGACGCTTAACCGACTGAGCCACCCAGGCAGCCCGGTGTAGAGCGAACTTAAAAGAAAAAAAAAAAAAAAAAAAATGTGACATGTTGGAGGAAATCAACAAATCGTCACTAAGGGCCTCCTGGAGTTAGTTCCATTTGCTGTGGGAAATAGAGAACCAAACTGACAGGATCCCTGGCCTGGAGAAGCTCACAGATTAGAGGAGACTAATTATAGAAAATATAAGGTTAGAAAAACCCTCAAACTCAAAACAAAAAAACAAACAAAAAACACCCCAAAACTAAAAAACCAAACATGGCACAAAAAGTAAGTCAGGTTCACCTGGAATGCGTAGTTTCAGGGGAGGTAGATGTGTCTGTGATCCAGGGCTCACTGCACTCAGCTTGAGAATGTAATAATGCAATAAAAATATCCATACACACAATTATTTTTATCAAATTGATGTAATTCCTTCTCTTTTGCTCTCAGGCATTTGTTGCCTAGCTCATGTTTTCCAGGTTCCCACTTCTTGCTCTTTTAGAAGCATGCACCTTCCCATTCTAATATTTTCTGCTGTTTGTGTATAAGCTGACTGCACTCTAGATCATATCTCTCCAGCATAGAACATTTTCTAACTATCACCTCCTGTGACCTGGATAGTCTTTCTCTTTTAACACTTCCCAAGATTACATCGAACTTTGTCATACAGCATCACACTGTAGCCTTCCATTAGCTTCTGTACAGCCAGGGCTGATGCTTCATTTTCCACATGAGTTTTTATTAAGCTATATCTCAAGGGAATTTGGGAAATTGAAATTTGGAAAGCTGTACAGGATTAACTTTGATTTTCATTAAAATTCAGCCAGGTGTTCTTGACCTAGCATTTTTTGGAAAAAAAAAATTAGTGTTTATTTATTTTTGAGAGAGAGAGAGAGCAAGTGAGCAGGAGTGGCACAGAGAGAGAGAAGGAGACAGAGGATCTGAACAAGGCTCTGTGTGGATTCAATTCAGGACTTGAACTCATGAACCGTGAGATCATGACCTGAGCTGAGGTCGGAGGCTTGACCAAGTAAGCCATCCAGGTACCCTTTGACCTAGCATTTTAACCAATCATGTTTTTCTTAGATCCTGACAATATCATTCTGTGTATTAATAACTCTTCTCAGCCTTGAACCATTATTGAAATTCTTTAGAATATCCATACAGTTTTCAAAAATCTCATTCTCTATTGCTTGGACAGATTGAGAGCATAGATTTATTCACTCTCTTTGCTCTAGGAAAAATGTTACTTATTGCACAAAGGCCATTTATCCTTTTTCACCATGACCTCAACCAAATTGCTAAGTGATCTCTCATCCCTTATTTTTCCTTCCTCAAACTATGGATTCTTTGAGTTTGGTTCCTCGAGAGTTTGCCTTATCACAGATAAGGTGTTATTTGGTGCAGAAATAGCCAGCTTAAGTCTGAAGTTGTAGTTTAACACATTTCTGAAAAGGAGTAATAAAAAATACAGTCTCCCCCACTGTGCCTTCCGAAATGACTTATGTTACTTTATGCTAATATGAACAGGCTGCTTCAGGCTGGAACAACATGCTGGAAAACTGTGGTCTGTGAAGCATTGCCTTTGATATTATCCCATGCCAGGTCAGCAGGGGGTTTGCATGGTCTTGGCTAGGTGCAGTTCTCAACGTTGAGAACTCTCCTTTCAGCTGCACTTCTGGGACAGCACCCCGAATACAGCCATCATCTTCCATTTCATTTAAGACTCTTCTGCAAAGGACAGCTCATGCTTTCAAAGGAAATATATTGCCATTGCTCCTCTTTTAAGTAGTACTTGCTTACTGGTTTGTTTGAATAGGATGACATTATTATGATATTTTAAGCACAATGAAATTTGAGGGGAGGAATGGCAGATCAACCATAAAAGATACATTATTAGATGGCTATAAAATGCTCTGTAATATTAAAACATCAGATACAACTTCTACTCTGATAACACCATAATCACCCCCTCACCATAAAACACTAAAATTACTACCAAAGTGAAAAAACATTGCTTAATGAGCCTTAGCTTAATAATAATGTAATCGCTGAAAATATATGTGCTAAATGCTTTACCTGCTTTATCTTGTAAAATCCTCAGAATCTCATGAGGTTGGTCATAATCAAGGTTAGTTCATCAGGCTCTGAGGATAGGGTACCTGGTTCAAATCCTGCTCCACTTCTTATTTCCAGTATTAAATTGGTGAAATTTCTTACTTAGTTTTTCCATCTGTTAATGTAGCCAATGATAATATGTATATTACAGTTTTAATATACATATTATACTGATTGTATACAATATGTATCATATTGTATACAATACTGATTGTATACAATATGATACATATTATACTTATTGTATACTGATTCTTGTTTTAATATTCTTAAAACAAGAATCAGTATACAATAAGAGTGCCTGCCTGGGTGGCTCAGTTGGTTAAGCATCTGCTTCTTGGGTCAGTTCAGGTCATGATCTCATGGCTTGTGACTTTGAACCCTGGATCAGGTTCCATCCTGACAGTTCTCTCTCTCCCTCTCTCTCTGCCCCTCCCCCTCTCACACTGTCTCTGTCTCTCTCAAAATAAATAAGTTAACTAAAAAAAGAATCCATCTAAGATAATAGCTGTAAAGTATTTATCAAAGTGCCTAGAAAATGGTAATAAAACAGCTAATATTTAGTGAGTATTTACCTTATGCTAGCCGGTGACCTAAGGGCTTTGTGGACAGCATTAATTTATTCCTCACAAAGACTATGATCATCTTGTTTTCATATTAGGAAAATTAAGGTTAGTGAGGTGCAGTAACTACTCCAGGGGCACACAGTCCCTGGGAGGTGAGTAGCAACAGCTGAAGACATACATGCACCTGGCTCATATTAAAGAATCAATACACATTTATATTCATGGTTGTTGCTACTGTTAGCAGCTCAAATATTAGAGTAGAAACCTTTCTTTAACATGAGACAAAAGATGATTCAACAATTGTTCACAGAACTGAATTTATGGACACAATCTAGTAAGCATGACTATTGGTATAATTAAACCACTTACTGAGCCCTTAAAAGCTAGATAATAACTTTGACTTGTTTGTCCTAGAAACAGCCTGCACAGTCTCTGTCACTGTGGCTTCTGTATTACCAGGCAAGAAACCAATAGCAAACCTCAGGAGGGAAGTTAGACCTGGAGTTTGGATTCTAAATCTCTCTTACCTGCATGATGCTTCCCTTGAAAATCATACACTCAAAAGGGAGGGCTGTCCCATAGAACATTCTGTGCTGCTGAAAATATTCTATATCTATGCTCACCAGCACAATAGCCACTAGACACATGTGAATAAACACTTGAAATGTGGCTCCTACAACTGAAGAACTAACATTTTAGTGTAATTTTACTTTAATTAATTATACTGATTATGACCGCAGTTCTTTTCACAAGGGGTAACCACAAATCACACAGTCTGGCTTATTCTCAGACCATCTCCCCGTTAAATTTCCCCCCAAATTCTTTTTTATAGGTCTGGGACTCAGGTTTAAACTCATATGATACCAAATGCAGGTGATAGAGAAGTAGCTTTCATCCAATAACAACACAAAATGTATCCTTTTCCCTCTATCAGATACAACATTGGAAGCTGTATTCTTGTCATTCAGCTCCTTGTCTGGATGGTTATCTTACAAGTGATATATACAAACCATACCAGAGAATTGAGAATGAGCAACCGTAGAATAACACTGAGTGATACAATGTTTGCCACCTTTTTCTGACTCTTCACTTTTGGTGCTTGCTCCACATTATGGCATTTTGGCCTGACGTCACATAGCCATCAGCATCCGCTATTGACAAGCTGTCAACAACATTGTGGAATTATCCGCCAATTGTAGGCAATTTCTTGAAGACAGTGTTTCCAGAAACAAGGAACAAAGCATATGCCTTGGAACCTTGCAGATATAAAATATTTTTCTGCTTCTTAATTTGCAAAATTCCCATCCCAAAGATGAATTAAGGGAGTATTAAGGGACAAAGCTGGAAGAGTTGAAGAAAAGAAAATAACATATGTAGCCTGAGATCAGTTATATTTCTGAAGATGCTTTCTTTAGAAGTGATAGAAATGAATTCAATCAGATGAGGCAGTGAGGACTCTTTCAATCTGGCAGAGATTCAGCGTCCTATTGCAGAACAGAATTTAGTGTTGACAGACAGCTTGGGGAGAAGAGGGAATGCACATCTTCTGTTCTTGACTTCTGGTCCACAGGAGGACTAGATTTTGTGCTCTCATTATGCACCTGGTGTGGTGAAAATTTCTTAGTCATTGTTCCAGCAAGACAGTCTATTATAAAATTATTGCTTTTTTAGAACATTATGCCATAAAAAAAGCAGCTTATCAACTCAAACAATTTTTCTGACCCTAAATTCTGTTTCACAGAGTTCATCAAATGGAAGTAGATAATTCTAATCCTACCATCTTAAAGATTTGCATTTGAAACACAGTATAACCTTAATAGATGTCTACTTTTCTCTTGCTCTGTGGTGACTTTCAGAAACTTTTACCTTCCCTGTTGTGTCTTAAAATATATGCCTGATTTTGGAAGAAATAGGTAGAAGGTGCATTATCAATAACAAGCCACATGGTCAGAGGCTATTACTGAGCAAAAATGGAAGATGAGCAATAATAATGAAGGTCTTCTTTTATTCCTCTGCCCCAACAAACCATGTGCTGTAGAAGGAAAAAAACAAAAAAACAAAAAGCAAAAGACAAAAACCAAAACCCTCACCTAGGAGTCAAAAGACCAGGGCTCAACCTTGACAGTAATATGTAGGTTACTTTTTTAACCCCCTCTCTCCATTTCTTCATTTTCAAAGAAGAAATTATAACTTTTGCTATCCCTAGCTCAGTGCCATTTGAGCATCAACTAAAATAATATTTGTGAAAACATTTTGGGAATTACACTGATTTGAAAATACTGTGATATGTTCCAGCACTACAGATATAAATTTTCAGCAGTCTGATTTATAGAAGGATGACATACGGACATGTAAGAAAGATTTTTAAACTCATTTAAATTTATTTTTATTTTTATTTTGGGGAGGGGCAAAAGGGGACAATGCCATAGAAAGGCTGTAGGAGAAATAGGTATGCACAGGTTTGTATTACACTTAATTATGGAGTATGATAAATTTTTGGGGGGTCTGACAAAGGGTCAATTATCAAATACATTATAGAATGAATTCCAGCAACACCTTCATTCCAGAAATAAGAAAGTCATCCAAATTCAGTTTGGAAATTGTTAAGCTTACATAAACCAGGATGGTTTTTATGCATTATATCTATAAGCATAAAATCTAAGCATAAAGTAAAATCCATATGTTAAAGTAAAATCCATATGCTGGGTTGAAAGAAGAGTTTTTCCAAAGAAGAAGGTCTATAATAAAGTGCCCTGATTTTTCATGATGTGTATTGTGCTTGGACTTATCTCCCTAAATCTAGAAAAACATGGTGTTGAGCTCCCGTGCACCAAGGTACAAGCCATCGTGAGTTTTCCTGGAAAAAATGTCTATGTGTGCGGCAATAATAATAATGTAAGAAAAAAAAGATTGTAAAATGAAAGGACAGAGTTTCCTGTTTGTTATTTTTCAAAATAATGACTGTGGGTTCTCTCCCCACAGAAAAGATGCTATTTATTTTTTAATGATGAGCTGTTTCCCAGAGAAACAAAGTGGCATTCTGTCGACACCATATGGCGGCAGAAAAACAGATTCCACCGTGTTCCATTTGTTAGACTGTCTTCTGCATTTCTGTATCCATAATTTATGTGGGGGCCTCTGTGATTGCCAAAATATTCAAATGGATTTCTCTTAGCAGGGCAGCCTGCATGGGGGGAGAAAGGTTTTCAAAACAGCAGGACCTGAACAGTCTCCTGCTGCTCAGAGAAGAGAACACTTCCAACTTCTGTCCTTCTGGCGGCTTTCATTGTAATACTAATTTACATCCTCGGTTTAGGGACCATGTTTGCATTCAGAAAAAGCAGCTTATGTTCTTTTATGCTAATACAGTCATACTTGAATTATAACCCACACCCTTAAAGTCATATTACTCCTTCTGTCTCAGTGTAAGCATAGAACCTGGCCTTTAAGAAATTAATGGTAGCTGATATGTAGCAGTGGCTGAATGGTACCATTTTGAACACAATGATTCTGCAGCTGGTTTCCAAAAAGACATCTGAAGTGGTTATAGATACATTAAAAATAGTCATGAAATGCTTCCTTTGCTGTCTAAGCATATGATTACATCTATGTATTCAGAGGCTGTTTTCAGTGGAAGTTCGAGTGGTGTTCTCTGGTGCATAAATAGAAACATGTCCAGTACATGATACAGAATATAAAGAGATTTGATGAGTCAGACTAATTGATATTTTGCCAAAATGGAATGTCTGAAAAACAGTTACATGTTCATGTGCATACAATATAACAAGAATCTAAGTCATAAGNCAGTATGCTTAGCCATTGCATGTTACACTGTAGTGCATCAGGTAAACATCACATAATTACATATGGAAAAAGAAAACAGATGGAAGGAATATTGTTCAGTTACAGATGGAAGGTATGGCAGTGATGTAATAAAACTACTAGAAGGTTCTTTTCCTCAACCGGTACTAGGATGGCTAAAAGTTTAGCCTCCCTAAACTAGGTGGATTTTATTTCCTGTTTGTAAATATAAATAGAAGGTTAAGACTTTGGTTTATAGGGGGAGAAGTAAAGTCCCAGAGACAACCGATTCCCATTTCTTCAAAACCAATTTGGACAGACTCCTGGGAATCTATACTATTTTTCAGAATGGAGGGGAGGGGACACAGCTGAGTTCACTTTGCTGATGCTTATTATGAGCAAGCAGAATCTCTGTGGGCCCAAACTATTGGTCTTAGTGGCATAAGTGTCCTAGCAACTTTAGAGCTGCTGGATGGAAGCTTGGGAGACACTCAACTACAAAAAACCCTCTCACTAGAGTTCATGAAGACAGAATGGTCATTGGACTATCCAACTGAGCTAACTGTTGACCCCCTCTTTTATTCTTTATGTAAATTGTGAACTCTTGTGACTGAAGGTGGGTCAAAGTATCAGAGGCAGAATTCTGAGTGGCCTCAGTTAGTTTGCCACATTGCTAATACTGTACTTTGACCTGGCTGTAGCCCTGGTTGGAATAGATAACACAATGCCGAGTCTTTTGTCCAAATCCCAAAATACATTTTTAGTGCCATGTTGATACTGCCTAATAGGACATTTTTAAGAACCTCAGTTCTTCTAGGAAAGCTTTTTGGAAGAGAAGGATTTTACTTGCATCCCACCCTTTTGTTAGAACTCAAATCTCATACTTTTTCCCTTTTCAATTAAAAAGTTATACATTCAATTAGACTACATCTGTGAACTTGCTTTATCAGTAATTAAGATGAACATTATGATATGGGTAATAAAAAGTAATAGGCTCCTTCAATCTCTTGGGTTTTTTGAAATACATTTTCTCAATGGAAATCAAATTATTTTATTGCATGGAAGTGATTTCTCTTTTCAATAAGGTGAAATGATGCATGAGCTGTTGCTTGTACAACTACTAAGTCAGAATCATTAAGAATGAAGTTTAGTAAATAAAGTTATTGGGTGGCTGCTCTTTCACAAAAGGTTTGGAACTGTATTAAATTAACAGGAAATAGATCTAGAGTTTTCTCTAACCTATCCTCAGTGGAGAACAGAAATGAAATGGCCTTACTCAAGGACATCCATTTGAAATCCATAAATATTTTATAAGGATGGAATAAATTGCTTATTTTAAAACAGGTGCTATTGTAAAAATTATTTTGATTTTTCTTTTGCCTCAGGGCCATTGTACAAAATAACAATATATCATGTACATAGTGCTTAGACATTAGGTTGTGTCTGTGTTTTCCATAATTGGCTCAGGTGGAGGGAAGCTCGCACTAAGAGTTCCTCTGCTGTCTCCCCAGTGTCTTTCCATAAGGAAAATCATGACTTAAATAGGACCTGCATTTCATTGCTCATTCTGCAGATTGTCAACTAAAATGGTACCATTTTCTTCAAGATAATGACAATAGATTGAAATGTGTTCTGCCAACTTATTTAATAGATAATTTCTACCTTCCATCAACACATTCAGATGTTCCCTATATTTTGTGGGTGGTTTTACATTTAAACAACAGCAGAAACATTTTATTAGGACAAAATATTTTTCTTCTTTATTTTTTGTTTTTACCTCATTTTTTTGGATTGTAGGCTTTCTTTAAGTAATGTATGTATTATGGAGGTTTGAGATGAAAAAAATTTGCTCCTTCAAAGACATAATGTAGAGAAAGATGGTGTCATTTTCCTGCCATCTATTTCCTTCTGATTGTATTTCTAGGATGAGGAAGAAGCTTAGTTAAGCCATCTAGATTCCTTGTCCTATAAGACTAATGATCTTAGCAGCAAGCTGTTGCAGGCTGAAGTCAGGGTCTCCTATGTGGTTGTGTCAGGAATCAGTGGACACAGACATAATTCATTGCATGAAGAGCATACAGACTAGATCATTTTCTGGCCACGATCAGATTGTCACTAAGTAAGTGTAAAACACCGTAAAATGGACGAATTTTTATTAATATGAAGATCTTTAAAATGAAGATATGAACGTCTCAAGGGGAAGTTGCTGCTACAGAAGCCAAATGACTAGAAACCAAGAAGATTGGCAATATGGTGATGCCAACTGAAAGAAAACTATTCTTGTATGTAGGTGACCACCGTCTCCCTGCTTGCATCCTTTTTAAGAGGATTTGCCACTGATTGAAACAAGGAATTCCCCGACCCTAGAGGAACCAATGATAGGCAAGGCTGATCCTGTCAGAATCTTCCTTTCGAAAATTTGAACTAGGAGACAGAAAATATGCAAGCTTGTGGCTGAGTCAAGATAATCATGACACCTGAATAAAGATTTAAAAACTGTTCCTCTTGCTACTGAAGCCATTGGAGTCTCTGTAGCTGTGCAGATGGCCACATGTTGTAGATTGCATCATTGGCCCTGATGCTATATTTCTCTCTATCCAAGTCCTTTGCCATGTAACTTTACAATCCCTTTTATGAAAAAAGCAGAGAAAATTTCTTTTTCCCTTGATGTTGTGTTTGGCTATTTGACTTGCTTTGACCAAAAGAATGGGGTAGAACTGAACAGTATTCCAGTTCTGAGTTCAGACATTATGTGGCCTTGTAACTTCCCACTCACCCTGGTGTACCTTTTCTGTTGCAATAAGAAGAGCATGTCCCAGCTCATTGGCTGGGTCAAGGTGTATGAAAGACATGTGGAGTAGAGCTACCAAGATCAACTGACACAGTGCAGTGAGAAATAGTCACCCCAGCCACTGCAGCTTGAAGCAAAGCTGCCTTCCTCAGCCCTACGTGGAGCACTTGAACATCACCAAACTCATAGACTCATAAGCAACTTACTAATGTTATTTAAACCACTGAGCTTTATAATTGTTTGTTGTGTAGTAATAGCTGATCAATCGATGACAAGTCCTAAGTTCTGATCACCATTTTCTTGGATGTCATGAGATCTGGTTCCTTCATCTACAACCTCTTTATGGAGCTACTTTGAATGGATTTCCATTTCTTGTAAACCTATTTTCTGACTTGGGCAATCACAAAAGGACCTTTAGCCAAGTTCATAGCAAAGAAGATTCTCCTGCTTGGATCTGATGGCAGAACATTGAGTAATGCCAGAGAATGAATAGCTTCTCCCTTTATTTCCAAATTCTCTTATGGCAGTTGTCTTTACATAAGAAAATATAGGAAAAAAAAGAACAAAAAGCTGGGATCAAAATCCTGTCTCTTAGTGAAGGATTTGCAGTAACTAAAGTCTCCTAAGATAATGGATAGGTCCAAAAGCCAACCTGAAACATATCCTTCCCAGTATCAAGGAAGCATGGAAGCCAAATTCATAGTTAGAAGTTTTTTTGTGAACACAGAATTAGAATAACAGAAAGTTTACTGCAGGGTTTAAATATTTAAAGATATCAAACAAGGTAGACCATCTCCATAATAACTGCAGTGGGGCCTGTGAAATCTGAATTACTGGAGAGGACCCTGCCTGTTGGATGGCATTTCCAATGCCTATGCATATAACTGACCTTACTTTCCAGTCTTAATGTTAATTTCTTGAATTTAGTGTTCTGCCCTAAAAGCATCTTTCTCTTTAGCATGACCCCTGTATCTCTCTTATGATTGGATATGTGTTGATAGAATTTCATACTCAAACAGAGTTTATAATTTCTATTTTTAAAATATATCTGGGAAGCATACTTCTATTGATCCCAGAAAGTATAGAATGAAACTATGATCAATTTTTGCATAAACAACATTTATTGTTGAACTTCTGTGAAGATAACACTTTTACCTAATATTTCTGGCAAAATGTGGGGACATGATTTTATCTTGTAAGCAATGTAATATCATGCTTTTTTTTTTTTTTTTTTTTTTTTTTTTTT
>NW_027531902.1:7415027-7494471 GCF_008692635.1 Crocuta crocuta
AAAAAAAAAAAAAAAAAGTGACCAACTGGATGGCTCTTTCATATTGTCCCAAGAATGAGCTCTGTGAAAAGAGAACAATTCTTGGATATTTACTTATTTTTTTTTTTTTTTTTTTTTTTTTACCTTTTCTCTCCATGGTATTCTGAGTGTGGTAATAGAGTTGAAAGTGTTATTATGTAGAGGAATTCTGACCTCCTCCTCCGGGGCTGAGAGATCACACAGAGAGCAGGATGCACGGGACCAGTGATCTGTTCCTGGTGGAGCTAATTGATAAGGAACATATTTTATGAATGAAGTTACAAGATAAAAACTGAGACTAATGAAATACCCCAATGACTCCAAAGTAATTAAGGAAGGCATTCCATACACTACCTCTAATTAGACACTGAGGCTGAGAATTCGCAATTGACTCAATATTCTCCAGTGGTGCTGACCCCTTGTTTAATATGACAGCAACTGAAAATATTCATAACGAAAGAGAGTAAAACCTTCCTTCTAAGGTGACAATGAGCCATTTACGTGAGGCTGAGGTGGGTACCAGACAATTACAAGGATAGAAATTTAACACAGTCTCTATGGTTTTCAAATGATTCCTTGAGCCAAACAAGTTCACGAGATGTTTTTAAAAATAATTTTTATAACACAACTCTTTTCAGCTTTAAAAAATGATTTAAAATAACATCACATGATGTGACCTGTTAAAATGTGTTTTCCTGTTTTCTCTCATCAGGCTTTACTTCTATCCTTCAACCTTGTCTTAGAGTTTCCTATAATCATTATTCCCATAAAAATAATATTCTAAACTTGCTTTGACTCTTACCCACTTAACAGTGCTTGTTCCTCACTTCTTATATGTTTTTCAAAAGATTGTCCTTTAAGTTACCCTCACTGAGGTCTTGCTGTTTCTTAAAGATGTAGGAAACCATAAAAAACCAAAGAATACATTTTAGCCACTAGGTATTTATTAATTTGAGTATGTTATGTGTGTTACAACATATGGGAAAGCAGAAGAACATTTAACCAGGTACCCATTATTTAGAATATTAAAGTCTATTGTCAGAAATGAAACATACATACAAGACAGAGAAACTAACAGCATGTGACAGGTTGTAAGTATATGTGGAGCCATGCACCAGACTTTGTTTTGCTGGCATTTGAATGAGAGGAGAGAAGAAAGGCCTCAAACACCTGGTAAGGTTTCTGAGTGGGAGGAGAAGCTCAGAGGCCATCCAGAAGGCACTGATTTGGACAAGTGGAATAGGAAGTAGAGGGCAGAAAGCTGAGTGAATGTGCAGGAGTGAGCATGTCCATGACAAAGGGAGAAATGTGTTACTGATGCTTGTGGGTTTCTCCATCACTGGCTCTCATGAAAACCACACCAAAATCATATATAATTATTTCACATCAAGTAAATCACAGCCATTTGCCAGCTTATGAATAATTAGGGTAGGATAGAATAATTTTAAATCACTTTTAACTCTTCTTTATTTAAAAAATCTTAGCTGAAGAAGAATAGAATCTTCGAGCAGGCAGAGACCATGAGGGTTATCTACTTAAAGATTCCTCTCTATGCAGAAACTTATTCCAAACCATTGATGAGGTGCATGAGGGTCAATGAGCCTCCAATATGTTATGAAATATTTTTTTCCATATGTGTATTTTTGCATAGAGAAGCTTTATAGTTCTATTTTATTTCTAATGGCATTCAAAACTGGTGCACTTGTTGTGATGAACGCCAGATGTTGCATGGAAGTGTTGCATCACTATATTGTACACCTGAAATTAATATAACACTGTATGTTAACTAACTGGGATATAGATAAAAAACTTAAAAAAGAAAAGACTCTTACAAGTCTTAGTGGTCTGGGGCACCTGGATGGCTCAGTCAGTTAAGCGTCTGACTTGATCTCACCTCAGGTCATGATCTCATGATTTGTGAGTTCCAGCCTCATGGTGGGCTCTGTGCTGACAGTGTGGAATTTGCTTCGCATTCTCATTCTCTCTATCTCTCTCCCTCTTTCTCTCTGTCTCTCATTCTCAAACAAATTTAAGGAAAAAAAAAAAACAGTGGCCTATAGCATCTTTGCCAGGTGATCATCAAGAAATTTTGGTAGGCAGCTCACCACTCATCAATTTAGCCAGCTGTATAATTTCAACAGCCCACCTCTCCCTAAGCTACTTGGAGCCAGGCTCCCAGTCAGGGTTCATACTTTGGTGCTGTTTTGTGGATGCAGATCTGAATCCAGGTGGGATGATTTAATTTAGAGCCAGGCAAGATGAGACCCCAGTACACAAGACTCAGGTATCTCTATCTACAGAACTGACAATGAATTCGTGGTTATCTGTCTGAAGGATGTGAAAATTGAGTTGTTTTTAACTCCCTCATAAAATGAAATTAAGACCTAGGAGAGAATTTGACTCCAAAGAATCAGACCTAGGAGACCATTTGACTCGACTCACAGAGCTCAGGATACATACAGAGCCTTAGAATGGTGATCAACAGACAGACCTGTTTCCACAGATCCTCTTGGCTCAACTGAGTACATTTGGGAGACATTTTTACTCTGTATTCATAAGTTTCCTCTCTAATGAGGAGAAGCTGTTTAAAATGATGTACTGATTTAGAGTTTTCTTTGACTTTCTTTTTTATCATGATATATTAGAATCCCTTTTCTGCTCACATCTTTCAGAAGTGGTGCCAATAATGTGGGGGACAATAAATTATACAAAGTGGGGGAGCCGTATAACAAACAGGAAGCCAGCAGTTTATTAAAGATAGCTGCACACAAATGTGCATTTGCCAGCAATGTTGACAACAAATCAGAAATGATATATGACCTTTCTCACATGCCTGCAACATTTAATATCTCTGAAAGACATTAAAGATGTCGAATGTTTAGACCACAATCTGAGAAGCAGTGAAAATATAGTATCAGTGTTTGCAAACAGGCTTAGAGCTGGGTCACAATTCCCTATGCCTGTCTTTTCCTAAAGGATAAACATCTTTCACATATTTGTTTGCTGGTGTACTTTGCTTTGCAAAATAATTCTGATCCTGAGGTGGTGTTTGTTAATCCAATCCCACTTTACCATAAACTAGAATTATCATTTCAGAGGCAGTTATACTTCATTTATGTTCAATTTCTGACTTGGGTAGGCTCCCATAATTCACATTTGTTTATCCTCCTCCCCCACCCCTGTGTTTAATATTGAATGATTTATAAGGCAACTACTTGAAAGCATTGAAGAAGCTGTTTCCTTTTAAGCCGATAATAGTGAATATTTTTTGGAAGTAAACTATCATTTTACTAATTCTTTTGCTTTAGAAGTTGGATTTTGGTTTGCATTCATTTTAACATTAATTTTAGTATAAAATATAAACGTAGAATAATAGAATAGTATAATGAACCCCAAGTGCCCATAACCCAACCTCAACAATTATAACTCATGATCAGTTATATTTTAGCTTTACTCCTATATTGTTTATTTTAATTTGAAGCAAATATTAAACTCTGTATGATATCATTTAACCCATAAATATTTTCATTTTTTCTTTTCTCTCTTTTTTTTAATTCTTCTAGAGAGAGAGAGGGAGTGGGGTGGGGGCAGAGGGAGAGAGAGAGAGAATCTTAAGCAGGCTACACAGTCAGCACAGAGTCCCACATGGGGCTTGATCCCATGACCCAGGGATCATGACCTGCACCAAAATCAAGAGTCAGGTGCTCAACAAACTGAACCACCCAGGCGCCCCCCAATAAATGTTTTCTTGATGCGTCTCTTAAAAAATATATTAGCAGTTCTTCCTCTATCTCTCTCTTATTTTTCCTTGCATTTTATTTGTGCAAAAACTGAAACATTTGTCCTATATAATTTCTAAAAGTCCCTCAGTTTGAGGGTTTGAGCCCCATGCTGGGCTCTGTATTGATAACTCAGAGCCTAGAGCCTGCTTTGGATTCTGTGTCTCCTTCTCTCTCTGCCCCTACCCTTCTCATGCTGTCTCTCTCTCAAAAATAAATAAACATTAAAATTTATTTTAGAAGTACTTTTCTGCTAAACATGTGGATTCTTTCAGGATAAATTTCTATTGATTACTTTTTCTACTGACTGTGGGTCATATTTTTCTGTTTACTTACGTGTCTAGTAACTTTTTATATTATACTGGATATTATGTGTGATACATTGGAGAAACTTTGGATTCCATCATCATCTTCTGAAGAGTGTCTGTTTTTGTTCTAGGTGGCAGTTAAATTGAGTAGACTCAAACTCCAAACTGTGCCCCATGTGGTGGGCAGCACCCAGAATCTCTGCTTAGTTCACTCAGTATCCTACCTTTTGCTTTCTTTGAGTCCATGGCATTTCCTATGATATTTGTAGCTGAGGTTCAACCAAGGATTTGGGAGTTTATATACAGATATTGAGGTTTCCTCTCTTACTGTGGCCCTTCCCTGTATCCTCACTTTTGAAATACTTTGGAAGCCCTAACCTCCACTTTAAGATGTCTCAAGTTACTAACACTATAACTTTCTGCTTGAGTTCCTGCCAACCTATGCTACATTTACTGAGAAGATCTTTCAGAAGAAGAGCCATTAAATGCAAACTCTACCCACGGTAGATCTCTCATAAATGACAGATCCCTTATAATCTCTGCCTTTATGATCTGCCTGATTTTTGGCTGTCTCCTTTACTTTTATGTCCTTTATATTTTTTTTGTGGAATTTGTAATTATTGCCCACAGTGTGATTAGTCCAATACAATCTACCATTAACAGAAGGAGAAACTCCCCCTTTCCTTTTAAACCCACCCCTATCAGGCTATTTTCACCCCCAGTTTACTAATATTGCTCTAATCAAGATCACTGGTATTTTTTACATTAAAAATATCAATGGTTATTTTTCAGTCCTTTTATTACTTGATGTATGTAGAACATTTGACCATGATATTTCTTTTCTCTCTCTTGATTTCACTTGGTGTCAGGACACAATACTCTTTAGTTAACTTCTGCTTCACTCATTGCTACTTGGTGTCCTTTTCTTTACCAAACTCATATTCTTACCTTAACGTTTTGGAAAGCACCAGGGTTCAGACCTACCACTCCTTTGGTTCTGTATATACAGCGCTTCCAAGTTGACCTGTAGTACCATGGTTATAAAAATCATATCCCGGGGCACCTGGGTGGCTCAGTCAGTTAAACATCTGACTTCGGCTCAGGTCATGATCTCACGGTTCGTGGGTTCGAGCCCAGCATCGGGCTCTGTGCTGACAGCTAGCTCAGAGCCTGGAGCCTGCTTCAGATTCTGTATCTCCCTCTCTCTCTGACCCTCCCCTGCTCACGCTGTCTCTCTCTCTCTCTCTCTCAGAAATAAATAAAACATTAAAGAAAAGAAACAACTAATTTGTCTTTCAAAAATATTTTTAAAAAAAGAAAAAAGAAAAATAAAAGTCATATCCCATTTTTTTTCTCTGACTAGATCCCTACCTTGAATTCAGCATCAAAAATCTTACTATCTTCTTGAAACTGCCCACTTGTTTTGTTAGGGATCTCAGGCTTATCCTATCCAAATCTCAACTCTTGGTCTATTCTCATAAGACCATTTTTTCTTCTCCCCCTTTAGTAACATATTCTCTCCTCAGTTAAAACTAACTCCATACATGCTGTTGCTTTATCATCAACCCATAGATAATTGTAATTCTTTTTTTTAAATTCAAATTCTACATAAAATGCACTTGAGAATTGTCTCTGCTTTAACTTCAAAATATGTTCAGAATCTGACCGCTGTGCACCACTTTCTCTCCTACCAACCTAATTCAAGATATTATCATCTTTCACCTGGATTAGAGTACTTTCTTCTTTCTTCCTTGCCCTGTTATATTGTTATAGTCTTATTCACATAGTAGCCAGAGTAATGTTTTTAAGACCTAACTTATTTATGTCACCATCCTGCTCAAAAGCATCCAATGGCTAGCATCTCCATCCCACTCAGAATGAAATATGAAATCCTTCCCATTGCCAACAACTACCTTTGTGATCTTCTGTCCCTGACCATCTCTCTGATTTTATACCCAACTTCTCTGTACCACATTCCTTTTGCTGCAACTATTCTGGTCTCTTTTCTGGACCTTAGCACTTGCTCTTTCCTCAAATTTGAACACTCATTTACTAATATCTGAGTGGTTTGTTCCTCATTCATTGAGATTTCTGCTTATATATCACCTTGTTAGAGAGGACTTCCCTGGTCTTCCTATTATTTAAAATAGCACCACTATCTTCACTATTCTCTATTCCTTTAGCCTGTTTTATTAAGATTCATGTAATTGGTCTTGGCCATGGTTTCTTGGATATGACACCAAAAGTACAAGCAACAAAAGCAAAAATAGATAAGTGGATCTATATCAGACTAGAAAGTCTGCACAGAAAAAGAAATCAGAGTGAAAAGGAACTTACAGAATAAAGGAAAGTGTTTTCAAGCCAAAATCTGATAAGGAGCTAATATCCAATATATGCAAGGGCATCCTACAACTCAATAGCAAAACCCTCAAATAATCCAATTGAAAAATGGACAAAGGACTTGAACAGACATTTCTCCAAACAAGACATACAAATGGTTGACAGAGATGTGCAAAGAAGCCCAGCATCACTAGTAATCAGGGAAACACAAATCAAAATCACAGTAAGAAATTACCTCACACTTGTGATGATGGCTATTATCAGAGCAACAAAAGATAACAAGTGTTGGTGAGAATGTAGAAAAATTAGAATACTTGTACACTATTGGTAAGAATGTAAGTTGTTGCAGCCATTATAGAAAACAGTATGGAGGTTCCTCAAAAAACGTAAGTAGAACTACTGTATATTCCAACAATCCCACTTCTGGGTATACATCCAGAAGAATTAAAATCAGGGTCTCAAAGAGATATCTACAGTGCCATATTTATTGCAGCATTATTCACAGCAACCAAGATTTAGAAACAACCTAGATGTCCATAAACAGATGAGTGAATTTTTTAAGTGGTATATACACACATGAAATATTATTCAGCCTTAAAAAGAAGGAAATCCCGTCATATGTGACAGCATAGATGAACTCAGAGGATGTTATGCTAAGTGAGATAAGCCAGTCACAGAAGGACTAATATTGCATGATTCTACTTATATGAGGTATCCAAATAAATTCATGGAAATAGAGGGAAGAATGATAGTTTCCAGGGATTGGAGGGAGGCAGAAATGATGAGCTATTATTCATGCATTCAGTTTCAGTTATATAAGATGAATCAGTTGTAGAGATGTGCTGTACAGCATTGTGCCTACACCTAATAAAAATATTTTTAGTGAGCTCTTGAGATGCATTGTTTAATGGCTGTCTTTCCAGAAACAAAAATGGAAGTTCCCTAATCATAGGCAATAGGTCTTTTATGTTCACTGCTATATATTCAATACCTCAATTAGTGCCTACACCATAGTAGGTGTTCAATAACATTTGTGGAATGAATGAATGTAGTGAAAGGGAGCACATAGTGCATTTTAGGAAATGAAAGAGGCCCAGTAACAGATATTGATGTCAGGGGAGCTAGTGAGTTAGGCAGCAGCCAGACTGTTCAGAATTTTGTAGACCACATAAGGATTTTTTTTAAAGCACTATATGTAGCCACTGGAGTCTTTTAAGCAGATGGACTGATGTGATGTGATTTAAGTTTTGAAAAAAAATCACTCTGATCTGGAAAGTGTATGATCATTAGGGCAATTGTTTTGAGCCCCAGACTAATTGAATCCGACCCTCTGGTGTTGGAACCCAGGCCTCAATGATTGCTATAGCCACTCAGGTGATTCCAATGCAGAGCCAAGATTGGAAAACTAGTGGGTTTGGGTGAGGTTCCTGAGAAAGCAGGATGGATAAGATTCAAAACACAGGTGGAGGGATTTCTGTTTTCAGCTTTATTACATTAAGAGCTTGGAAGTCATTACTCTTGTCCTTAAAATGAGACAAAAAAAAACTGTAGAGGCTGAAAATCAATGACTTTCTTGGACCAGTCAGAGAACTCATGTTTCTGGGCAAAGCACTGGCCTGAAATCTGGAGAGTTGGGTGCATCTGAAAAGATACATCAACTGAGATCTGTTTATCTAGAGCAGAAGCCACTGGGCACATACACTGGTAGGAACACATAAATGGGAATTTTGACAAATTGTTGGACTCAGTCTGGATTAGCCTGAGAGTGAGAAGCTCCTGTCGTAGAGGGGCCTCATAGTTTTCCAGCATTTTCCTTCAGGAAGTCTTCCAGTTTTTTATGGGGAGGATCTGAGAAAGCTCCTTATGCAATCTTGGCAGGGCATGGATAAGAGAAGGAAGAGTAGCTATGGTAAAACCCTCCCAGACCTTTTCTCCAAACAAAGGTCTGATCTCCATGGGGGAGGATTTCACCAGAGGGCAAGTCTGAAATCTGATTCTGACTTGGAGAAGGGAACTTTGCCTCACTGCCTCCTGCTTCAGCCTTCCTATCTCACCCTAAAGAAAAATAAATAAAAGCCTGGACAACAAGGAAAAGGGCTTCAGGGGATTAGACTGGGGTTGTTGGAGCTGGTAAAGAGATTGAAAGACAGTCGAGACAAAGTCCCACTCCTGGAGAAGGGGACAGACGCTTCTGAAGCCCACACCCCTGGAACACAGGCTCACTAAAGACTGGGCCTCCATTAGAAGGTTATAGGACATCCTCAGCCCGACACCTTACCACCACATGAACAAACTTTCAGTAATAATGACAGTGGATTGCAGGGGGGGAGCTGCAAAACACAGATTTGTCTGAGGAGTAGAACACAGGGAAGCCACAGGGCAGAGAAAGGAGGAGAAAAGAATCCTACCAGAGGAATTTGAGGTCCCTGTTGCCTCTAGTCACAAGGCGTATTAAACGTATCCCAACCCCTAGCCAGACTGACATACTCCTCACACTAAAGGCCTGTGTACTGTAGTACCTAGCACTCTAAAAAATTCTGGGTTTCAACCAAGGCTACAGAAGCCAAGATAATACATGAAAGAGATTAATAATTTTCAGAAACAGACTCAGATATGACAGATTTTCAGAAAGGAACCTAAATTTACTATGATTAATATGTTAAAGGCTCTAATGAAAAAAGTAGATAACACGAGAAATCAGAGGAGGGATTCAAGCTGTGTGATGGATACTATTAGAAAGAATCAAGATACAGGTGGAGAAATTAGCTTTAGACAGGAATAGGGACAAATCTTTCATTTAAAAAAAAAAAAATTGCGGGGCGCCTGGGTGGCTTAGTCGGTTAAGCTTCCGACTTTCGCTTAGGTCATGATCTCGCGGTTCGTGGGTTCGAGCCCCGCGTCGGGCTCTCTGCTGACTGCCAGCTCAGAGCCTGGAGCCTGTTTCAGAGTCTGTGACTCCCTCTCTCTCTCTGACCCTCCCCTGCTCATGCTGTCTCTCTCTCTCTCCTAGAAATAAATAAAACATTAAAAAAATAAAAATTGGTACAAATAATAGGTATGCATTTATAGGTATGGATTTGGATGGTGGCTTTGATTTCTCTGTTAATTTCAGTCCCCTATTTTGTGACTCACCCCCCCCCCACACACACACATACAGGGAAACAAAAGTCTACTAACTGGGGGAGGCAATGTTAGGAGACCATCTCCTGTGCACTTTCTTGTCCCCCTTATGGCACGTTAACTAGCTTTATCTTTCCAGGGCACTTGGGTAGAATGGAAAAAAGCAAATGAATATAAGACATGAAGAAATATTTCCTCCAGTATGGTTTGTGGATGAGTCTTTGTGTACATAGATCAATTATCATTGTAAAGATCTGGTTTAAGTATATCACCTGGCCAATAAAAATAAATATTCAAAAAGGTATATTCCTTCATTTAGATAAGTTTCACTATTGTATTGCAATATCAAATCAAATTAGATACTAGATTTCAGTGATCAAATGTGTAAAAAAAAAGAGTGGATGAGAGGGGACACATATTATCATGAGCTAGCACTTACTGAGAACCTATTATATTTTGAATTCAGTACTGTACCATATCTTTTACATAACCTCAGTACCCCTTACAGGTAGATTTTTAAAACCTTCATTTTATATTTAAGGAAGTAGAAGCCCAGAGAAATAATTAAATGCACAGAACTGGTAAGACATGTATATCCCATCAGAACTCATGTATTGATCTCATTTTTAAACTTCATTCTCCAAATCCACTGCTTGTTCCACTATACCATCTTGTTTCATATCATTTCAAAACATAGAAAAATTTAGAAGTAGCAGAAGGAAAAGAAATGGGTTCTGAAATGGAAGAAAAGATTTTATGGAACTATTATTACAGGTATTTTACTTGGGTGTTTTCTATCTAAATAATAGGTAAATCTAAATATTTTCCACCTAAATAAGGATGAGACTATTTGCAAAGCCAACTGTCAGGGAATTCCTGTGCTTTATTTTCTACCAGAATTAACTGGTGTTGTGGTTTTTCACACCAATGTCTGGAGCATCATCAAGGTGCCAGAGTAATAAATATTATGCAACAATTTCTTGATTCCAAGATTCATGTTTTGTCTTAAAATTTTAGCAATTTAGAAGCTGGGATGTATCTTATTATGTCAAGAAAAGCTTTCCAGTGGCCAAGCAAAGAAGTAAGTTATGGCAGCTTTTCTTTAATTGCCTAAATAAATGAAAACTGAGTCTATTTGGGAGGTAACTATTTAACTAATTTGCACCTCAGTTAAATGATTTCCATTGGTAACATTATATTCTATTGATTTAAATGTAAATTTGGATCCCTAAGGATTTTGATACCTTTACAAGATTATATTATTTTAAAAATTGAAAATAAATTTAGTGTGACTATGAAAGTTTCCTTACCAAATGCCAGAAAGTGCAACTAAGGGCAATGCAAATTGCTAAATCTTTTAGAATAGGTCATATAATTTTGAAAACTTGATGGGGAGATGTGACCAAGTGATGCATTGAGAAGAGCTTTGACATAGGACCTGAACTTCTGTTTTGTTGCATGTTTCCAGCCAGCTTATAAACAAAACTGTTTAGCTTTCAATACAACATAATAAATTAGGAAAACTAGATAAACCAAAAGTTTGAGTATATAGTCAATGCACATGTAACTAAATGCCTCAAATGTATACTGTCAATTGTAGGAGAACTAAAATGGCCCTTACAGAGAAAGAATTTATGATTTGGGGAGAGAGGAATAGATAAGAGATGGAACTCCCCTTAGGGATACTAAAAAACAATGTAAGATTATATGAACGCTACACAAATATTGTACAAAAGAGGTTCCAGAGAAGTATTTTCATATGCCAATAGTTGTTATGGGCACTAATTTAAGAAGGACTTGAAGAAGGAGGAATTATGCATAATAATTTCAAGGGAGACCTCCCAGGAGCAGTGTGTATTAAAGGATGGTATGGGTCTGGAGACATTGAAATGTTAAGGATATATTTACCTTCCTCCTCTACCCAACTGGTGTCCACAGCAGAGCCTTCCACATAGTTGCATTAAAAACATGTTTGAATAGCTTGAAAAAACTGAAGGACAGCACCTCTTAATGAATATAGAATGTTTAGGGTCATGGAAGAGCGATAAAAAAGCGTGACAGAGACCTTCTCTCACTCTTCCCACTTCCACTCCAGATACATTCTCGGAATCAGCACCATCCTATTTTTAAACATTTCATTTGTCAGCTTTTTATTATTAAAAAAATGTCCAATTTGTTTAAAGCACCTCAGGCAAAGTATGATCAAATTCATGGATGACAGTGACATTGAATAAGAATGGACAGGGACAGAAAAACCAGGGCCCATTAAAATGGACCTATGGATAAAGAGTACCCTCAGCTCTACAGTTTACCATGTCCAAGGTTTAGTGAAATAAAACCAGAGAGAATCATAGACTGATTCAGTATCAACCTCAGAGGCCATGGTTTTACAGCCTAAGGGACTGAACTGTGCTAAGACCAGACTACAAATTCCCAGGGAATTTTCTGAATAATCATCTTGTCTCCACATGGTGTCTCCGCTTAAACTGTTTCCCTCAAGATTGTGTCAGGAAAAGAATGGTCCTCGACATTCTCTTGTGGGAATGTTACCTCAAGCACACATAGATTTAGATGATTTTAAATCAGGGTTGTTTGTATTCTGAGAGTGAGTACAGCTGTGACATATATGATAATTGGGAAATGAAGAAAGCAAAAGAGATACCACATGGTTTCTATAGCATATAACAAGTATTTGTCTATTACATGAGGCAGACACCTGAGCATGACAAATTCTTTCAATATGGTAGCCATAAAATGAAGTAGTAAAAAGAAGCCAGGACACAGTCTGATATGCTGTGAAATTGGGGGGCCAAGTCTAGAGAAATCCAGAAATGTTAGATTAAAAATCTTGTTTCCAGAGTAAGTTGTCACAACTAAGCAAGGTTAATATTTCCTTAGCTCTTTAAAATCAGGGTCATTGGAAGGGGGTGGGTGGAAAGGGCAAGGCAATTGACCAGCAGTATGGAGGGTAGTTCTAATTAGAATTCCTGAGAGCTTTTTAACATTTACAGGCCTGCCCCCTATGGATGCATTTATCTTCTCCTTTAAGAGACACTGAGCAGTCAGGAGGCTCTAGAGACCGTGGCCTTGGTAGAAGCCATAATTATGACTTTTGAAAGTATGGATAAAAAAGAGAGGGATCAGGAAGTCATGAAAGTCAGAGAAGGGATGCTTCACCTGATAGGGAACTAAAAGAGGAGACCAAATGGAGATACCACCATTTACAAGTTTCTGCCAAGCCTTTTTAAGAAGGGGTGCTAGAACAATTGCACATTTATTGGGGTTTGGGGGTAGGTGGGTGGAGGGATGAGACAAAAAGGAAAAGAATAAAAGGCCCTTGATAGAAATGTTACACCTTATAAAAATTAACTCAAATGGATTATGAACTTAAATGTAAAATGTAAAGTGATAAAACTTTTAGAAATAGAAAATATTTGAGATCTAGGGATAGGCAAAGAACTCTCAGATGTGGCATCAAAAGCACAGCCATAAAAAGAAAAAGTTGATGAATTGGACCTTATCCAAAAGTTTTTCTCTGTAAAAGACCCTGTTAATGGCATGAGAAGACAATGTGCAGTCTGGGAGGAAGTATTTGCAAATCATATAGCCAACAAATAATTAGTATTTAAATATATAAATAACTCTAAAAACTCATCAGTTAAACAAACAAAGAAACAATCCAATTACAATATGGGCAAAAGATATGAAAAGACATTTTGCCAAAATGAATAAGAAATAATAAGCACATGAAAAAATGTTCACCAGTATTGGGGGAGGGAGGAGGGGTAGGTAGGTATGACTATTAAAGGGCAATAAAAGGGATTTTTGTGGTGGTAGACATGTTCTGTATCTTAAGTGTATCAATGTCAATATCTTGGTTGTAATGTGGTACTCTAGTTTTACAAGATATTACCATTATGAACTTTGTAAAGAGTCAAGGGATGTCTCTAGTATTCCTTAAAACTGCATATGAATCTATTATCATCACAAAATTAAAAGTTCAATTTAATCAATGTATTATCTCCTTTCAAAAGTCCAAATCATATATAAGCTAGATTCTGAGATACAGAGAGAAATGGATCTAAGGAGGCACTTGAACTTTGTCTATAGAATGGCTTTGAAGTAGTTTTTAATTTTTTTAAATTTAAACTCTAGTTAATTAACATACAGCACAATATTGGCTTTAGGAATAGAATTCAATAATTCATCACTTACATACAGCGTTCAGAACTCATAATAACATGCGCCCTCCTTAATCCCCTTAACCCAACTAATCCATCCCCTACCCACCTCTCTCCATCAGCCCTCAGTTTTTTCTCTATCATTAAGAGACTCCTTAGGGTTTGTTTCCCTTTCTTTCTATTTTTCCCCCTTCCCATATGTTAATCCATTATGTTTGTTAAATTTCACACATGTGTAAAATCATATGGAATTTGTCTTTCTCTGACTTATTTTGCTTAGCCTAATATACTCTAGCTCCATCCACATTGTTGCAAATAGCAAGTTTCATTCTTTTTGATGGCTGAATAATATCCCATCTTCTTTATCTATTTATCAGTTGATGAGCACTTGGACTGTTTCCATAGTTTGGCTATTGTTGATAATGCTGCTATAAACATTGGGGTACATGTACCCTTTTGAATCTGTATTTTTGTGTCCCTTGAAAAAACACCTAATAGTGCAATTGCTGGATCTTAGGGTAGTTCTATTTTTAAACTTTTGAGGAAATTCCATACTATTTCCAGAGTGGCTGCACCAGTTTGGATTCCTACCAACAGTGCAAGAGGGTTCCCCTTTCTCTGAATCCTCAACAACACTTGAGGTTGTTTCTTGTGTTGTTAATTTTAGCTATTCTGACAGGTGTGAGGTGGTATCTCATCATGGTTTTGATTTGTATTCCCCTAATGGTGAGTGATGTTGAGCATTTTTTCATGTGCCTGTTAGCCGTCTGAATGTCTTCTTTGGAAAAGTGTCTGTTCATGTCTTTTACCCATTTCTTAGCTGGAATATTTGTTTCTTTGGGTGTTAAGCTTGATAAGTTCTTTATAGACTTTGGATACTAACCCTTTATCTGATATGTCATTTGCAAATATCTTCTCACATTCCATAGGCTGCCTTATAATTTTGTTGATTGTTGCCTTCACTGTGCAGAAGCTTTTTATCTTGATGAAGTCCCAATAGTTCATTTTTGCTTTGGTTTCCCTTGCCTTTGGAGATAAGTCTAGTAAGAAGTTGCTCCAGCTGAAGTTAAGACATTGCTGCCTGCATTCTCCTCAAGGATTTTGATGGTTTCCTGTTTCACATTTAGGCCTTTTATCCATTTTGAATATTATTTTTTTTGTAATGGTGTAAGAAACTGTTCCAGTTTCATTCTTCTGCATGTTGCCATTCAGTTTTCCCAACACCATTTGTTGAAGGGATTGTCTTTTTTTCCATAGGATAGTCTTTCCTGGTTTGTTGAAGATTAGTTGACCATATAGTTGTGGTTCCATTTATGGGTTTTCTATTCTGTTCCATTGATTTATGTGTCTGTCTTTGTGCCAGTACCATACTCTCTTGATGATTAAAGCTTTGTAGTACATCTTGAAGTCCAGGATTGTGACGCCTGCAGCTTTGGTTTTCTTTTTCAGGATGGTTTTAGATATCCAGGGTCTTTTGTGGCTCCATACACATTTTAAGATTGTTTGTTCTAGTTCTGTGAAAAGTGTTGGTGATATTTTGATAGGGATTGCATTAAATATCTAGATTGCTTTTGAAGTATTTTAAGCAGAGGAATATTATGGTCAGATTTTATTTTTTTAATTACTATTTTTTAATTCTGGTATAGTTAACATACAGTGTTATATTCATTTCAGATGTACGATACAGTGATTCAACAATTCTATACATTACCTGATGCTCATGGAAGTGTACTTTTTAATCCATATAACCTATTTCACTTATCCTGGACCCTCCTCCAGTCTGGTAACCATCAGTTTGTTCTCTATAGTTAAGAGTCTGTTTCTTGGTTTGTCCCACTCTCTTTTTTGTTCCTTTGATCATTTGTTTGGTTTCTTTTAAAAAATTTTTTTTAATGTTTTTATTTATTTCTGAGAGAGAGAGAACAGGAGAGGGTCAGAGAGAGAGGGAGATACAGAATCCAAAACGGGCTCCAGGCTCTGAGCTGGCTGTCAGCACAGAGCCCGACGCGGGGCTTGAACCCATGAACCATGAGATCATGACCTGAGCTGAAGTCGGACACTTAACCGACTGAGCCACCCAGGCACCCCTTGTTTGGTTTCTTATATTCCACATGAGTGAAATCATATGATATTTGTCTTTTTTTGATTGACTTATTTTGCTTAGCATTATAGCCTCTAGCTCCATCCATGTTATTGCAAATGGCAAGATTTCAATCTTTCTATGGCTAAATAATATTCCATTATAGATATATGACACAATATACTTTATTCGTCAATTGATGGACACTTCGGATGCTTCCATAATTTGGCTATTGTAAATAATGCTGCAATAAACATAGGGGTGCAGTTATTTATATTTTAGAAAATTTATGATTTTTCTATGTGATGTGAATTTGAAGTGGTGGAGTATTTAGAGCTTGGATGGGGAGACCTGAGAGAATGACACCAGATAGAGGATGATGGTTACCAACTGGAAGAAACATAAGGGACTAGTCTACCAAGGCAAAGACACAAGGGATATTGAGGTGGGGAAACACATGGAAACATATAGGTGTTGGGTCAATAGCATGTCTTGACTGGTGCAATTTGAAGTGAGTCTTGGGCAAAGAAGAGTAAGAATCAAGGCTATCTCCAGTTTTTCATCACTAGAAGCATGGCAGGTCTTTTAGTGATCAGGTTGTAATGAAGCAAGTTTTTGGGAAGGGGCTATAAGACGCAAAGTCCAGGTGAGCTATGTAGTGCTTAGTTATTTCACAGCCCTCCCCTCCACAGCCTGTTCCATTATTTTTCTCTTGGGGAAACTATGGTCAGAATTGGTGAAGTCACTGGTCTAGCATATATACCTTGACTTCCTAATTCCATGAATTTGAATTCTCAAAGAAATATCATGCCAATTATACAGAAATTCCATCATTTCTAGAAGAGATCTATTGCTTGACCAATGTGTGAAATTAAATGTAAGTAACTGGGGCATCTGGGTGGCTCAGTCAGTTAAGTGAATGACTCTTGATTTTAGCTCAGGTAGTGATCTCACGGTTTGTGAATTCAAGCCCTGCATTGGCCTCCACGGCTGGCAGTGTGGAGCCTGCTTGGAATTCTCTCTCTCTCCCTCTCTTTCTGACCCTCCCCTACTCACACTGTCTCTATCTCTCTTAAAATAAATAAAACTTAAAAAAAATAAATGTAAGCAACCATCCATAACCACATAACTGCCCTCTAAATTTGGGAAGCAGAGAGAACATCATATTCATTGTGAGTCCAATCAACTAGCAAATGGCTCTGCCCTGAGGAGGTGTTTAGGGTGAATGTGGTATGGAACAGGCTCACCTATGTTTATTAAAGCTCTGATTCAAGCAGGCTCCTTCCAGATTGTGGTATTCTATGCAGCCTTATGTGTGGTGGGTCATGGGAGACAGGGACTGGAGAGCTTGAACAGAAGAATGTGTCCATAAAAAAGCTGCAGACCTTTTCCAGTCCTTCCACCAGAGTCCACCAGGAATGATTCCAAGGGGTTCTGAGAAAACAACATGCTCTACAGAAGTGTCTCTGCTGGGGAGAGAGAACTTTGCCTACCTTGCACATCGTGTATAGTCCCCTTCTAATGGCACTGTTAGAAGAAGGGAGATTCAGCTTGGGTCTTCCTTCTTTTTAGAAACCCTCCCCCTTTTCCCTGAGAGACCATGGAACTCTGTAGGTGCCTGTCATGGCCTCAGTGCCCCATAGCAACTGACCTCCTGGTCAATTCTCCCTAGAGCCTGTTGGCTAAGCACATGAACTTCACATAGTTTACCTTTAGTCAGGAAAGAACTGGCATGGGTAGGGATGGGTTCTGTTTATGACAGGCACTCACCTCCAGCCATGAGCCATTTTTATCTGTGCCTTCATGGGAGGAGAAAAGCAATACCATAAAAAAACAAGCCACCCAAGTTGTCATGTGAGCACTTCCTTGCACAGCAGAGACCTCAGGAATTATTAAATTTCACTGATGCCCTATCATATTTAAGGTTGGGTTTTATCCTTACATAAATACTGAATTACCCTGTGGTGTTTATTTAAGAAAATACCCAGAAGATCCTAAACGTGCTTTCATATAAAACTCTTTTCCCTTTCTCTACATCTGTCTCACTGTTTCTCCAGGTCCACTCAAGGGATTCAGCATAACCCTGGAAAGTGCTTCGTGATGGTGAGAGCAGTTCTAAGTCTGGCCATGGGAAATGAAGCTCTTTCTAGGGAAATACTATTTTTGTTTTTGTGTCTGCTTGAGTAGACATGGACAAGAAATTAAATCTGGCCAGGGGGTTGATGCTGGAGCTTGTGGGGGATAGGGGCATATGGATGGGTCAGGGGGAGAGAGAAAAGCCTGGCTGGATATAGCCCCTAAGGTGATAAAAGGAGGTCTGGAAACTTGCCAAAGAAGATCAGTGTGGCATTAGCAGCAGAAGAGATGCGCTAGCAGCTGATGAAATATGATCTTAAAGGAAAGCTCAAATCCAGTTTTTAGTGCAGAGAAAAAGCCAACCTGGAACAGAGAAGTGATTTGAAGTAGCGGGACTTAAATAGAAATTGTGATTAGATCATGCCAGTCACTTACCTGCTGCCCAAAGATACCATGAGGAAGAACCAAGCTACATGCTAGGCTCCTGACAGACACACCAGGTTCGTCATTGTTTCCATTACATACAACATATAAAGAAAAGCTCGTGTGCACAGACCAGTCCATCTGTGCATCGGCAGATGGGACTGGAGCTGCCTGAGTGAAGAGCACAGTATGATTGAGTGTGGATATGAATGAACTTAGGATAGTTCAAATACAATTGCATCAATGTGGCTGTCTCAGATTTTTAACTGAATGAATAGTTTCTGAATTGATTTTATTGTTTAAAATCACGCTAATGGCTTTTCAAAATAAAATTGACTTTGGCTGACTTAAACATCAATAGAAGATTTTAAAAAATGAATTTGATTACATTTTAAGCCCCAAATCAAGATTTCTATAAAATTGGACATGTCCCATTTCCCTTTTTGTAAACTGGCTTATTTCTGAACGTGCAATAAGCAAAATCAAACCAAATTACAAGTGGATTCTGACAAACCTTAGCTCAAACTTCAGGCAAATCCTCTATTCTCTATGAATCATTGGGTAAGCTGCTTAATTCCTCAGTTTTCTCAATAGAAAAAAGAAGATAATAATATTTACCTTGCAAGACTGTTGTAAAGATAATTATCAACTAATATATTGCTCAGTCTATAGTAGATATTCAGCAAAGATTTGTACACAACTGTGTTTATTTTGTGCATAGTCTTTACGTGTCTTTATGTACAATGTTGAAAAATATCTGGATAGGAGAACTACAGCATTTTAGTTGTATCCAAAAGAGAGAAAAGGCACAGAGAAAATAACAAGCATGATATATTTGGGGATATCTTTCTAGATCATTATTCCTTATCAGTAACAAAATTAGCAAAAAGTTAGATCATGGAGAGTCTTAGAGATAAAGAGTTTAGATTTAATTCCTTACCACTTCATCAGTGGTTGACAAACTTTTTCTATGTAAAGCCAGACAGCAAATATTTTCAGCCTTTGGACAACATAGTCTGTTACAAATACTCTACTCTGCCATGATATCATAAGAACAGCCACAGAGAATATGTTAATGAATGAGTGTGTCTGTGTTCCAGTGACTTTATTTACAAAACCAGGCAGCTGTCCTGATTTGGTGTGTGGGCTATAGTTTACCAACCTCTGATCTAGGTGACAAGAAGTAAATCTAGCATTGTATCTTATTTCTTCACTTAGAAATACACAGATATTTTGCTTTTTGAATAGGTTAGATTACAGATAGCCCCAAACTGTCCATTAATGAAGTCATTTAATAAATTTTTGAGCATCTACTATCATTAACCATTGCTCTAGATGTTGGAAAAACAGCTATGAGCAAAACTCACAGAGAAACATTCCCAGCTTTAAGGAACTCATGTTCTAGTGGAATGATAGAACTACATCTGTCACTATCTTCTTGTAGAAACCCTGCTCTACATAAGCTATATTTATCAATATTTGCAGTACTGCTTGTAGATTTTCTGCACGTAGTCTCCCTATATCATTAGGTAAAAGGACATTCTAGCATAGTGTATCTGGATAGCAGCAAGATGTTTGACAAAGTACCCCCTGATATTGTAGTAGACTCAATGGAGAAATGTGGGCTGGATGATAATGTAGCTCAGTGAACTGAAGCCTGGATGAAAGATGGTAGTCAATGAATACTGATTGATTGATTGATCACCACCAACCTGGGGAGAAATCTCCAGTGACCTAGACGGCCATGTCCTTGTCTCTGTCCCAACTCTTCCATTGATGACTTAGGTGAAAATAGTAAAAGCATGACGATCAAATTTGCAGAAGATGTAAAGCAAAGAGGGAGACAGTTGACAGGCCCAAGATCCAAAATGATTTCGACAGGCCGGAACAATGGCCTGAATCTAACAAGATGAAATTTAATGGGGATAAATGGAAGGTCCTGCACTTGGGTTCAAAAGTCAATTGTACATGAGAGGGGGGAGAAATGGTTGAACTGCAATACATGGGATAAATCCTTTGAGATTTTGCTGACAATAGGCTCAGTGGGAGCCCACAGTGGGATGTGAATGTCAAAAATGCCAGTGAAAAGCAACTGCATTGCTATGAGGGCAGAGTCCAGGGCAGAAGAAGTGGCAGTGCTGTAGCACTGGGCAAGATCGCATCTTATGCATGTATGGCCCTGAGTGTCATGTGTTCAGAGGGATAGACTCTTGTCTTGGTCGAAAGAGAAGACTCCATGAGTAATGAGGAAACCTAAGAACATGGGGACTGATTAAGAAAACAGGCTTATAAATTCCTGAAGCTGACTTAGGGATTCCGTGCCCTTCCACATAACACATTTTGGGGGGAAATGGCAAAATTAAACTCTTGTTTAAATGTTTCTACTTCTCTTGTAGCAAAACTGTTATTTGCTCTGAAGATCAAAGCGGGTGTGTGTGAATATTTTAACACAGTACCCTCTGGGCAAAAGATGCTCTAAGAAACCTAGGGAACATTTGTTAAAATTGCTCTGTTCCAGTGGGTTTTCTTATCAGTTTCATGCCTTTGTAGTCCAAGACCCATTGTTGAAAATCTGCATCAGATAACCGCAGCATGAGACAGGTAAGCAGACTTCTTCTGGCCTGCTAAGAAGCTTAGTGCAAGGGTCATTTGTGTGCTCTTCAAGGAACGATTCCACATGTGACCCCAGAGAAATGTCAGGGAATCAGGGATTCAAAGAATGGGGAATTTAATTTTTCTGATTAACTCTGAAAATATGTTTTCATTCAACATTGTTGATGCAAATCATTCTAAAAGACATCTGTTTATGTTCTCCTCTTGGTTAAGAGAGGAAGGGAAGGAAGAAGAGTTGATCTCTAAAATATTCTAATTTAAAAAATAAAACCAGAATGTGTCCTGAAGGATCTGATCTGGCCCAGACTTACCTTTTATCATTAGCATCATCTCTTTAGTCTTGTGACTCTAATCTTGTAATCCGCCCTTGCAATTCTTGCCAGAAAAGCTTAGAAGTCACCATTTCTGGAGAAGCTTCCCTGATTCCCAAAGTCTGGGTATGACCCCATTTGGTATTGTCTGAACACACCCTGTCCTTGTCAGAGCATGGTACTCGTTCCATACCATGATAACTAACTGGCAATTGTTTCTGACTTCCTCTCGAGCCCTAAGAACACAGAAACCATGACTGATCTATTTATTGTTCTATTTCCAGCATTTAGCATGCCTGACATGGAATGTGTGTTCAGTAGATTTATTAAATTGAATGAATTCATTGGAGGTATTAAGAACTTTAGGAACATCATTTTAGGCATCAATAACGGTGGACTAAACAAAAGATGGCACTAACACAATAGTAGTGATAATAACCATCTGTCCAGTGCTTTTGTGATAGAATGAAAAAGCTGAGTTCTAGTAAAGGAGATTGACTTGCCCAAGGCCACATAGCTATTGAGCAGTGAAGCCAACAACTAGATCTCATTTATTTTGTCTAGAAGTTCTTTTCTGCCTTACCATAACTTCCACTGTCAGACTGTGAAGTCACAAATCTGCTCTAGCAGAATCAGTATACAAGGAATATATTATCTCTGAATCCAGTGAAGGCTGGAGAACCAGATTTGGAAAAAGAGCAGGAACTAAGAATGGTAAGGCATTTGGAAGGACAGCCTGGAGCAGATCCCAGTCTGAAACAAGCATGCTTTGAAATTGTCTGGTTAAGATGCTGCTCTGGCACTGGACACTCACCGCCACTGCCCCTGGACCACAGATTTCTCCCCCACGGTCCTAGCCCCACTTTGCTTCCCTACTGAACAATTTCTCAACCATCCCTGCATTTTTACTTTTTTTTTGTTCCTTTAAGACTCAGAATCCCAGAAAGGAGCATCTGATTGGCTGAGGTAAGGCAGTAGACCTAAAATTTAGACGCCTCAACTAGGGAGTTAGAGAAACTGGGCCCACCCTGGCTTCTGCTATGTGAGGTTGCTGTGACCATTACTCACTCAATCTAGCAAAGATGTCCAGGTCCAGGGAGCCATAAAACACACACACAAAAAAACTCTACCAAGTCACTTCTCATTGTATCATTTTTGTCTTCAGTGGCTTCATCTCTCAAGGTGATCTGTGACTCACACAAAGCAGGTTTCCATCTGACCTTGAGAATAATGACCTAAGAAAAGATACTGCCTTTATTTTTACTTATTTGTTTTGAAAGAAAAGTCCATAACTGTCCCTTTCTTTGGCCATGTCTCCATTTATCCCCCTGTGAAGTGAATGGGGTGTTTGGGTGGCTTCACGGAAGGCTGTCCTTCCTCTAATGCCCAGTGGTTGCTTCATAGACCTCTTACCATGACATGCTAGTGAGTGTCTGTGGAAAAGTATGTGAACTTCCCTGCCTCAGTGAAGGTAGTGTGGTGACTGCTGAACTTGCCTTGCTGATGAAGACTCCTGTAGAGTTTCTGTCATCACTCTAGATACCCACTTGCCTTTCTGAGAACTTCAGCTGAGCGGAGATGTCAACTGGGCTGATGCACAGGTCTCAGGACATGGTGAGAAAGCACTGTTTCTGGCTAATACTCTCAGAGTGATTATCAACTTTGTTTATAGGAATATGGGAGTGATCACCAAAATGGACTGACTCTGAGCATGAAACAGGAAGTGGGGTTAGAAAATGTTTGGCCTCAGGAATTGCTTCCTAGCTTAGAACTGAGGTTAGCTTGGCTTGGGCTGGCACCTTTGCCCAGTGTTCTTTTGACTCGGAAATGGCCCTTTAAGTCCACTTAACACATGGCAAAGTTACAGTTTTATAGCGACTTCCAAAACTTCATTCAAGGCAAAATCTCAGCATGACAGACAGAAAGCAGATTGTTACTAACTTCTACTGAAGCCTGCTGCTTCTCAGCCTTGTTGGAACATAAGTATTCATGCCAGGCATAGTATCTTTTTGACCTGTTAAATGATTTAAAACCTACTAACAAACCAAATGGCAACCCAGGAAAATTTTCCTCTTCGAGACAATGTGGAGCCATTATTCATTTAATAGTATAAACATTACTCTCTATCCCAGGGTTACTAACTTCTGAGTCTTTAATGGACTTCACATTGTACTTAGGGGATTAACAGAGAAGTTTGTAATTGATTCTCTTTGTTGAAGGAAATAAAGAAGACAAGTATTTACCTGGTCATGGGTTATGTTACTGATGGAATGTAAAAAGGCTCTCAATGTTTAGAACTGGAGAATTGTTTATTTCCTCCTTTTAAGACACATATTGTGGTTAACACTTAAAGAACAAGTCAGCAAGTGTGTGTTCCTTTAAGAGAATCCTAGGTTCCAAATCTCAGTTCTTTAAATTTACTTACTTTAACATATTCATTTTACTTTATTGTGCACCTACTATGTGCCAGGCCTTTTGTAATTTCCAGGGAGACAGTATATGTGGTGTTCAACAGCACAAAGGTGATTCCAACCTTCAATGGGACTCCAAGGAAGAGCTGACATTGACTTAACAATAACACAAATAAACATAAAATTCACATGTTGTGATAAATGCCAAATTAAAAAAATGAGTTATGGAAAAAGAAAAACTGGGCGTAGGGGAAGGGATGAGAGAAAAGATAGTGGGATTAACTTTTTTGAGGAAAAAGTGGTTGAGTTAGTGTTATCTGTGTAATTAGACCCCTGATATATGCTTCTGACTACTGAGCAGTGAGTATTTGGGACTATATCATGACTATTCAATACTTAGGGGTGTCAGTCAGAGTTGAGTTAGGAGAATGGGGCCACTACAAATATTATGGGAATATGATATTTAATATAGGGATTGGAGCTTACATAGAAGTAGGAGGAGCTGAGAAGAGTAAATTCTAGAGGGTGAGAGTCAGAGGATCCAACAGGAACTAATTCTGTCTGAAGCACTGGTGCAGTTGGGCAAGGCAGAACTTGTGGGGATCTATGGAACACTGTGTTGTTCTGCCTGTTGAAGCAGAACCGCAAAAGGGAAGCATATGGAGAGGTCTACAGCAGTTAGTCTGTAGAAACTACTGCCTCTATGGCATCCCCTGCCCCTTTGGGAACACTACCTCTGTGAGTTTGCAGCCAAACAATGGTGCTAGGCTGTGGCTCTCACTGACCAATAGGAGGCAGGATTAGAGACTGAGTAGACTAGCTGGAACTGGGGTAGAAGGGGGTCAAGGAGGAGCAGGGTCCTGTTGGAAACCCCTGCATCTCTTCATCACTCTAAACCCCATGATATTGCAAGATGACTTTGATGTCACTTACATTTTCCAAATCTAGGGTAACCAACTTGGTTTATGCAAAACTTCCCCAGTTGTAGCGCTGAATTTCCTGTATGCTTGGCAACATTCCATTCCTGTGCAGGCTGTAGTTGAGCCCCCTAAAGTCTCACAAGAACTCATCTCACTGAACTACTCTAACCCAAAACCACATAGAAGAGGGATTCAGGGAAACATAATTCCTAGCTTTAGGCAGGTGCTGCAGAACCAGACTGACCCAGGCAATCTAGCATACCAGATGTATCCCATTTCAAAGAGTTGTGAGGGCCAATATCTAAACTACGCTATGCTTTAGTCATTGTGGTTCGATCCCATTTGGTCTGCCCTTAAGGATTTTGACATAGGTTTAACTCAAATTCCAAAAAAAAAAAAAAAAAAAGCAATAATACTTTGGTGATAGAAGGAATGTTACAACAATCCCTGAAGCTAAATTTAAATGTTTTGTGGTTGTCCTCCGTTTGGGTTAGTTTCGGTATCACTCTAGTTGGTTAGGTTGGGTAAATGGAAATCAGAGTGTTCCAGGTATGTCCATTCTCCTGACTCTAGAACAGAGAACCAGTCCTACAGTTATGAGTATGCAAGATGGAATGAAATCTTAAACCATTCTGGTAGAGGGTTTGCCAGGTGTGAAATGAAGAGAAGTTGGCAGAGTGCAGTGGGGTTATATTATGATATATTGTTGGGTCTTCCTGATAGACCATTGTTGATTGCAGGACAACCAGGGGCTACATCAAGCATTGTAAGAATGTGAACAATGACAAATCAGAGAACTCTAGATGCTGGCGAGGATGTGGAGAAACGGGCACCCTCCTACACTGTTGGTGGGAATGTAAACTGGTACAGCCCCTCTGGNATATTTTGGAAAAAAAAAAAAAGAATGTGAACAATGGAGGCCAGAATGAGGGGTGTTTCAAATAATAGAAAAGGAAAAAAAATTAGTGAGAAAAGGCAACTATAAGATTTGAAACGAGAGGAGAAAGGAGATAAATGCTGTGTATGACTGCCAGAACAATTCAATAATGTCTGAGGAGGGCTTGGATTTATTGGCAGTGAAGCAGGCAAGCTTGGGGCCATTCGTTCAGGCTTAGCCCTTATAAATGATTTGGAGGACTTTGTAGCGTGGTAAGTAAGCATAATGGTTTTTGTATTGAACTGTGGGACCCTCAGCCAACTTGAAAGAACCAAGATTCTCTAGAATTCAATTTACTTTGCATTAACGGGAGATCTGATCCTCATCTGCTCTAACTGCTTCTTTTATCTAAGCTGCTAAAGAGTCACATGGTTTAGGAAGAAAATTAAGAGATTTCACATTTGTTGCTCTAAGCAAAATCATTTTGTTATCTACTTTAATGAGAGCGTGGATGAGTTTTCCTGTTTTAATAATCACTGTGTCTTAAACTTCTCTTCCATGAAGGCAATATCAACAAAAACTCTCTAGAGGCTTTATCTTTATACAATTAGTTTTTCTCTCTCTACCATCTGAAGTCCTTGAAATTATTTTTAAAATAGTAGGAGACATGTCCTTTCTTGGAGCCCTCTGGCACATATAAGGAAAATGGACATTATAATATTGCTTTGAAGAAATAATTGGCATAATGTAAGGTCTCTATCTTTAACTCAGTTTGCATTTGAGTGTACTCACGTATTTCATTGTATTTTATTTTATTTTGTCTTCTTTAATCTTCCATTTTTCTCCCTGTACATAAAAGACTTCTATGGATTTCTGTGGGTCCTGAAGTCACTGGGAAATGAATTCACTGCACTCACATCTGTTGGTAATTCCTAAGAACCAAGAAAACTCGTTACAAACTATTATGAATATCATCTTTTTGGTGAATCTATCTTGCGTGGTTTATGAAAGAGTAGAATTTTTGTAGTTCCAGATTTTGCACCCAAGGAATCTAACAATCCCCATCAAATGGTACTTCATTAAAGTCTTCCAGACTTTAGATAGGCAACCTTGTCTCAGACTTAAATTTAACACTACATCTATCCTTAGTGCATTTATGCATATATTATTTATATATGTTCTACTTTTAAAGTATTTGAAAGAGCTCACAATGAGTGAGAGGTTTAAAGTAATGCTGTTGAAATAGGAAAAAAAATGAGAAGGAGAAATGACCTGTCAAGCACAAATTAACAGTGAACTATTTGGAACTATAACAGAAAGAACTGGAAGATTTGCACTAGTTTAATTGTTTGATTATAAGAGATACAGTGTCCTCAGGGCAGAGAAATACTTCTCCTGGAAATAAATATTAAAAGGAAATGTTTGTGTCCTCACATCAAGGTAAAAATGTACACTGTCTTTAATGATGATATTGCAAATTATGCTGACATGTATTTATATTGCAAATTTTTATTGACTCTTGACAAAAAGGCAAGAATATAGTATTAAACAATGTTTAGTAAAGAGGTTTTATATGAAGCTCGGTTAATAGGATCCAGGTTAAGTGGATCAAGAGTGTCTCATAGGCCACAGACATGCAACCAGTGCTCTTTAAACCACTGCATTTCCTTGAAAATTCAATATAGTTTTATATTTTGTATTTTTAAGGAGACTTTATGACTGCTGATCTCCATATAATATTACTTTCTGTACAATATTAGCCGTTAAGATTTTTCACAGTTTTTAAAAAGTGTTACTAATTTTTATATTAAGAATTATTGGAGATTCTTTGAGACTATGTATTGCTCAGTACTCGCAACCACTTCCACTTCTCCTTTTTTTTCCCTCTTTGTAAACTCTAAGGAGTCAGCCTATTGTCTTCTACTCTTGCCATGTACTCTATCCATTGGGATTCTTTTCCTCTTACATCTGACTTCAGAATAAAAGATATTTTCCAAGTATTCTAATTTCCCTGCAGCTTTCTTAGCAGCCAAGCATGTCTAAAGTCTAAAAACAAAATAAAATAAAAACAGTGTATATCATCTTGCACTGCCTCACCTACCTCCTGGAGTCAGGCTACAATGCCCCTCTTCCCCAAACACTGAACTTTATGAAATTATATTGATAAATTTAATCCAAGTGCCATAATTTGTTCCATTGGCAATGACTCTTCAGACTGTACATTGTAGGCTAGTCCCTTTTCCATAAACTAGATATGCAAGCTTTTGCTCTGATGATAAGACTAGTCTTTGTGCAAATAGCCATCTTAACTTTTGATATTTTCCCCAGTGTTCTGTCACTATCCTTAATCCTGCCTCCTCTAAATCTATGGCCTCTCTGGGTTGATGTCATTAACTCCTATGATTTCAACCACATTGGACCCATTTTTTTCCCAACTCCTTACTCTATATCTCCTGTATATATTTCTTGCCTAGTTCAAATCTCAAGAACCCTTTTACTTATTGTACACCTTTAAGTTGGTATCTCTAGGATGCAAACCTGAACTTGTCATATTCACCCTCCAATCCTAGCCATTGCCTTTTTTTCCCTTTTAGAAATAGCACCACTCTCTGTTCAGACACCCAGGGCAGAAAATTCAAAATCAGATTATCCTTCCCCCCTGTCCCTTTATTCTGATATTTAATGGCTTGATCATACTGAAATTCCAGATTTCAATGAACCTTATGGCATATAATGGAAGAACTGAGGAATGGATTTTACTGGTGCTACCTGGGGTAGTGGACAATATGAAGCTGGAAAAGGAAGATTGGTGGATCTAATGTCATTCTATACCATGGTTCTCAAGGTTGGTCCTCATGGAAGCAGGATCAGCCTCACCTGGAAGTTGTTAGAAATGCAAAATCTTAGGTCCTACACAGACCTACATCAGAAACTCTGGGGATGATTCCCAGAAATTTTCAATTTAAACAAACTCTCCAGTTTGTGACTATAATGAATGCTAAAGCTTGAGAAGTACTACTCAACTATGATTCAGAATTGAACACTCTGGAAGGGGTGCTTATAGCATCCTATAAACTGGTGAAACTTGGCAAAAATGGTGGCCCTCATTAAATGAAGTGAGATACAAAAACTGCATACACAGACGTTAAGAAAGGGGTCAAAATACTAGAAGAAGTGAACATGAAAGGGATTTATTAAATATGACTCAGGAATACACTAGATGGCTACATTCCTAAGTAAGACCAGAGGGCATTACCTTCACTAAGGCAACAAGAAATGTACTGGTGAGGAGGGCACCACCGACTCCTAAAGGTTTAGTTTGTAGCTTAGCCTGTAGCAGGTCTGACTCTGAGGTCACTGAAGCCAATAAAGATGATAGAATTTTGAATATATAGAGGACAGTGCCAGTGGTAGCATTTAACCATTGGAGGCAAGGTAGAATAAATTGCTATGATGGACATCAAGGTCAGAATTGTAACCAGAAGTCCTGGCCTGCAAGGATCTATGGCAATAACAAATAAATAAACCATATAGTTCTTGGAGGCAAGATAAGATGATGGTAAGTCAACCAACAAAAAAACAATGTGCGTGTGTGTGTGCGTGTGCATGTGCACACATGTATATATGTATATATACACATGTGTGTGAATGGATGAGCAGAATACTGATGTTACTTTCCCCTGTAATAAATCATGATTCCTTAAATATATCTGACATAGCTCTCAGAATCAAAGTCCGTTAATTAAGGGAAAGGTCATATCTTTCTGAGGAAGGACACTGTGATGTCACAATGAGTGTGTATAATAACAATTATTTTAGTTCTTTCCCAAAGTGACACAGCTATTTCCATACTTAGTTCTACACAGAAAAGAGAATTCCCAAATTTTTGGTCTGTTGGACATCAAGTCTGAGCTGACACTTAGCCCAAGAACCCCACAGCACAGTTACCATCCTTCTATTAGAACAGAGGCTTAAGGAAACCAGGTGATAAATGGCGTTCTGGCCCAGATGTGTCTCACAATGGGTCCAATGAATCTACAGATCTACCCAATGGATATTTTTTCGTAGAAGCTAGCAGAAGTCTTGCCAGAGTCCCTTGACTTTCAGAATAAGAAACATTATGGGAAAGGTCAAGTTAAAGACTAAAACTGTCTACTCTAACATATCATTTCCTTTTCCAGCCAAAATAGGAAAGCACTACCATATCCCAAATGTGATGGAAGAGATTAGTGCCATTCTCAAAGACTGAAAAGATGCAGGCTGTTTGGCCCACCTGATATCTACATTTAGCCAGGAATCGAAGCCACTCCTATCTCTGCTGGGCAAAATTAAGAGTTGTTGTTGCTGGACCAGAGTTGCTGCTAAGAATGAAAGGTCACCATTTCTCTTCTTGAGGCCAGCTCTTCAAGATTCAAAGTCCCTCGTGAGTATTTCTAATGAGTTCAGCCACAGTCACATTCTTCTGCTCTGGTTGCTTATGGTAGGGGTAGTGAGGAGTTCAGTGGAAAATGAGGGAGAAGAAGAAAGTTAGCTACCACAGTCATTCATGATGGACAGAATTCACAAAATAGAGGGATGAATAGTCTGGGATGTAAATGAAAGAGCAGGCAGGGATCTGGTCATGTAGGATATTTAGGTTCTGGGTAGGAATTTAGCTCTATTGTAAAAGCTATTGTAAAAGCATTGAAAGATGTGAAAAAGGAAATATGACATAGCAAAGTCTGCCTTTTACAAAGATTGCTTGAGATGTTTTCTGTAGAATGGATTAGAGTGGCATGAACAGATGTGAAGATTCCCACATATGAAAGTGGTTGCAGGAGTCTTAGCACGATGTGATAGTGGCTCAGGCTGGAAAAAGAAATGGAGATGCTTGGTAGTTTTGTAAAATACTTCAACTATTAGATTTAGTTGTCTTCACGGTTCATTTGGATATCAACTATAAGGATAAGCAATATTAAGGATCTAGTGGTGTACCAAGGTTGGGGTTATAGGAACAATCTACCCTGGATTTAGGAAATAAGGAGGAATATTGTCTGTAGAGCATTTAAAATGCCAATACAGCCCATTAAAAGCTGATCTGTTCTTCATTATCATTATGCTCCAGAAAGTTTTTAAATTAAAAATTCACTCATTTTAGGTGTTTCATGAGGTTTGACAAATGCATTGCACTTGTTTAATGACCACTATAATAATTAATGTATNTTGTTTGGTGTACAGTTCCATGAATTTTTAGGTACATAGTTAAGTCAGAGATTATCACCATAATCAGGATAGAAATAGTTCCATCATCCCCAAAATCAACATTAGTGATATAACATTTTTTTTCCAGAAAAATCTTTTTTTTCTGGTCTAAGTTCTAGCAATTCCTGTAGTTACAGTTAATAATGTACATGTAACTTTAAATTAGCACATGTTTACAATTTGTTCTTTATAGTCTGTCTACAAGAAGGTTAATTTGGAATTCTCCCAGTTACAAGTCTGGTTCCTGCACTTCACATGTATAAATACAATTGTATGAGTTCATTTGGCAGTAAGTTCCTAAAGGTTCAGGATCCTTTTTGTTGATTTTGGACTCATTTTGTATTTCCTATCCCAATTGTACCGCCTATGCCTGCATTTGAACAATAGATGTGAAATAAAGAATGACAGTACAGTGATTGTAAAGATGAAGAAAAAAGAACTTGAATTATTTCAATTCTGTTATTCTAAGTGACCACTTGGAGTTTTCATTTGTGTTTAAGATTACTTGACTGTGGAACAATTGAAAGCTGCTAGTGCAGATTCTGCAGAAACAGTGACAAAGGCAGGACTCCATTTTCTGGATTGTGTGTGTGTGTGTGTGTGTGTGTGTGAGAAATGTGAATTTTTTGTGAGTCTCCACCACATCTACCCCTCAAGACTTCTATCAACTATTTGTAAAGCTATTGTTTCATGTCAAAGAAAAGTTTGAAAATTAAAATTAATAAAAAAAACTTCCTCAACTATGACGGAAGAAAGATTGACAAACTGCTGTACCGTCTATTAAGCATGAATACATGAAGATCAATTTTGACTTTGACAAATTAGCAGACATTTAGGGCTCAGCAACAGAATCTGCATTATTATTCATTACTAACAACCAGTTCGTAGGTGCAGTGGCGCCATTTTAATACAAAATAGATTAAGGTACTTTAAATGTATGAAGCAATTATTTTTTCCTTTTTTACTATAAATGTAATTTAATTTTAATCATATATTATTTAATTTCTAGCATGATTACATATATGCAAAATTCAACAAAAACAGTTTTCACTGAGTTTCTGGTGTATTTTTATTATTGTTTATTCCATTTTATGATTACTGAAAATAATTTTGTCATGTTGAGAAGAGGGCGGTGTAATTCCAGGTGTCAAATATCCTGGATATGGAACCACATTTCTAGTTCTGTGAGGTGAGCGCCTTATTGAAGGAAGATGCTGTTTACTGGGGTTAGGCACGCTGAAAGGGAACCAAGCTTGGGTGAGATGCCCATATTTTTGGGACATATTGAGTTTGAGGTCCCATAGAAAGATCCATTAGAAGGTATCATCTGGGCAGATGAATACAAGTCCTTGAAGCTCAGAAGAGAGGCTTAGGCCTGATGTATAAATTTGTTAGTCATCCAGGCACAGAAAGAGATGGAAACAATGAACAAGAATAGGACTGACTAGAAAGAATGTATTGCATGAGAATTTAAAATGGGCAAGTACTGATTCATGAGGAAGAATGACAGCCAAAAGTGAATAAAGGAGGGTCAACAAAAGAAACTGAAGAGAAATGATCAGAAAGTAGGAGAGAAAAAAAGGGAAAATAGGTTTCACAGCAGCCAATGAGTAGGTCATGGGGCAACCGTAGTCAAAGTTACTAAGGGATCAGGTAAGATGCGAACAAGTAAAGTGTACTCAGGACTGAAGGAAATGGCACTTTTTGTTGGCCATGTGAGAATAGATTCAGGGAGTCCTGTGGATGAAGGCAACCTTTTAGAAAGGTGAAGGGGGAATAGAAATGCAGGGACTGCTCTTTCAAAACTTTGTGACTGGGAGAAAAGAGCTCCTCTAGCAGTACCTTGAGCTGCTGATAGGAAGGCCCTGGGAGAGGAAAGGCTGATGAGAAGACACATGGAGGAGGAGAGAGTCAACCTTCCTTTGGTGAAAGGAACCCCAGCAGAGCTAGAGGATTGGTCACTCAAAGGGCGATAGTGGGAGGGAAGAAAAGATATGTGAAGATGCAGATCTTATCAGTTAAATGAGCTACTTAATATAAACTAACCATGTAAGTTTTTATTTTGATTCAGTTAAATGTGATTTGTCAGTCACCACACTCTTACCAAAGTTTTCCAGGTGGTCCTATATCCAGAAATCTGAGTGCTTTGGGCAGCAAATTATATCACATTCTGTAGCTTTGATTAGTCTTTTCATGTCATATTAGCCAAAAGTGGTAGACAGATCTATTGCTGAGTCGTATGACAAGCATCCAAGCCATTGTTTTCTGAAGTGATGCCAAAGTATCTCATTTTTTCCATTCTTTTTGTTCTATGCAGAAAATTTCCATTACTGAATGAAGTCACTGATTTCATTTTGAGATTATTGAGCTATCACTGTTTTACCTGTTATTAGTGTCCAAGAACATAATTTCCTGGTTTATCCATGCTAGTTGTACTGTATTTTTAAATGCCACAGTACTATTTGTAACATCAAAGAACTAAATATCTGGGATATAGACATGGATTAATTTATCTTCTGTTAAATCTTCATAGGACTTATAGCAGTTCATTTGAACATATCATAGCACATTATGTCATTGTTGAATATTACGTATCCTATGTTAAATCACATTGTTTCTGTATATATGATTTTGATTATGTGCTCTAAAGCTATAATAGACTACAGGTTTTCTTTGTTTTTTCTTTTTTTTCTTATACCAGTGTTCATTCGTCCGTACTTTATCCTTCTTTCATTTACAGTATTATCAACATACAGTGTTATATTAGTTTCAAGTGTACAATATAGTGATTCAACACTTCCATATATTACCCAGTGCTTATCAGATAAGTACACTCCTTAATCCCCATCATGTATTTCACCCATCCCCCCACTCACCTCCTCTCTGGTAACCAGTTTGTTCTCTATAGTTAAGTCTTTGTCTCTTCTTTGTCTCTCTCTTTTTGTTTCCTTTGCTTATTGTTTTGTCTCTTAAATTCCTCATATTAGTGAAATCATATGCTATTTGTCTTTCTCTGACTGACTTATTTTGCCTAGCATTATATCCTTCTGTTCCATTCACGTTATAAATGGCAAGATTTCATTCATTTTTATGAATGAAAAATAATATATTGTATATACATACAACATCTTCTATATCCATTCATGTATAGATGGACACTTGGGCTGCTTCCATTGTTTGGTTATTGTAAATAATGCTGCTGTAAACATAGGAGTGCAGGTATCCCATTGAATTAATGTTTTATGTTCTTTGTGTAAATATCTAGTAGTACTATTGCTGAATGGAAGGGTAGTTCTATTTTTAACTTTTTGAGGAAACTCCTTACAGTTTTCCACAGTGGTTACACCAGTTTGCATTCCCACCAACAGTGCACGAGGGTTCTGCTTTCATCACATCCTCACCAAAACATGTTGTTTCCTATGTTGTTGATTTTAGTTATTCTGACAGGTGTGAGGTGATACCTCATCATAATTTTGATTTGCATTTTTTCAGTGATGAGTGATGTTGAGCATCTTCATGTGTCTGTCAGTCATCTAGATGTCTCCTTTGGAGAGATATCTGCTCATATCTTCTCCCATTTTTTAATTGGATTATGGTTTTTGGATGTTGAATTATATATAGACTGCATGTTTTCCTCTCAAATCTGTTGGCTATTTCTTCCTGAGCACATGGCCACTCAGCTACATACATTTCCCAATATTCTCCTCTTCATTCTCTTCTTTCCTTTTTGTAAGATAGACATGGCAGCCACTGTCCAAACCTTAGACACACCTGGTGAGTTGGCAGAATGGTCCCAGTATTACCTGGATTACCTCATAAAACAGAGGCTGCCTATCAATACTGATTGTTGTATGAAAGTGAAATAAACTTGTTTGAGCCACTCAGTTTTGAGATAGAAGCTTAACCTTGACCCTAACTAAAATAAAACTTAGTACCTAAACGTAGAGTTCTGACATAACAAATATCTAAAACACGTGTCATTGATTCAGAGGCTAGATGTTGGTGGTGAAGAAATACATATTGTTATTATGACATAGCACATAGCACACTTCTTGATAAAGCTGTCATTTGTGCCAACTTAGAAAGGCAACCATGTGCTTGTGGTGATGAGAACTGTATGGGAAGCAGTTTGGTAGAGCTATTGTGTTACGGTATGTTGACTACTCCTTGTTGCCCTTCGTAAGGCATAACAAGAAAAGAGGTATGCAAGCAAAACTGAAGAAGTTTGTAAGCAGGGTTTGAAAGTAGCAGTGTTTCCACATCACCAAGAATAAGAAGTAAGAATGTTTGTGTAAAGCCTTTCACAAAGCCCTGCTATTAAGACTTTCAGCCAAATTAAAGGATATAGCCTTGTGCTAGAAAGCCAGATTAATATTGGTATCTCACTAAGACCTTCTGTTTCACATTTCTGTGAGGTATCCTCATTAAAACAAGGGAGAGAGAAGTAGGCTTAACACTGATGCTGGTATATGAGACAGACATTACAAGGTGTCCAGAAATGATCTTGGGTGAGGTTACCTGAACACAAAACTGAGTGCTATCAAATGAATCAGAAAGCTACCACATTTTTAGGGAATTTCAGACCACAAGACTAGTTTATAAAAGCATCCAGGCTTTCAAAACTGCATTACCCAAAAGCCTGCTAAGAAAACCATGTAATTTCCAAGGAAAGTATACCCTCCAGCACCCATTTCAGATGTGAGCACAGGAATACAGGCCAAGAAGAACCTCCCAGAGGGCATGGCTTAGAAGCATGGAGGACAATGGATAAGGCAGTTCATCCCAGAGCCAGAGTCAGTGTCTCACCTGCTATACTACCAGGGCAGGGAGCCTTTGCAGTTCCTATCCAGCAGGAATTTATTCACTGCTACAATCAGTGACTGCATGTGTTTGCAACTGTTTCCTTTTCTGAGTGGGAGTTTTTATTGGGGTTATTCTGTTGTTACTCCACAATTGTGGAGGGAGAAGGGGCAAATTATCTTTTAGATCACAATGTTATACCCAATAGAGGATATCTCCCAACCTGATGACAAGGACTGAGCTTCATCTAAAATCCTAGACTGAGGTCTAGCGTTTTGAAATAGAGGCAATAACTCGAGGGGAACTTATGTTGTCTCCCTTGAGGCAAAAAGTCTGTGTTTGCAGGGGAGAGTGCAGATTATGGCATGGCAAGCCAGATGGCAGGCTGTAGCAGAGTGCAGCAGCCCCTTACCATCCTAGTTTCTATTCTTTCTCCCATGGGCTCCTGCAAGGAATTACATTTTTCAGAGTTTTTGGCTAGGCAAGGCCGCGTGACCAAGTTCTCACTAATGGGGTGTGAGGATAAGTACTATATGTAACATCTGGGTTAAATTGATTAAAGGCCATTGTCCTGGATTTTCCACCACCTTTTCTTTCTTTCTTTTATTTATTTATTTTTTAAGCTTTCTTATTGATTGATTGATCGATTGATTGAGAGAGAGAGAGAGAGAGGCAGAGACAGAGGGAGAGAGAGAGAGTCCCAAGAAGGTGCTGTGATGTCAGTGGAGAGCCTGACACAGGACTGAAATTCACGAACTGTGAGATCATGACCTGAGCCGGAATCAAGAGCCACACACTCAACCGACTGAGCCCCCCGGGTGCCCTTTCCTTTTTTTTAACTGGAAACGAGATGACCAGAACAAATACAGAAACCCACACTTGAGAATACTAGAGGTGCCTCACTAGTCTGGGTGCCTGAATGACTTAATGGAACAGAGACAACCTACCTGCTCTGGATAGTTATATGAGAGACAGAAAGAGAAGGGGTGGGGGAGGAGAGAGAAACATCTGCCTTGTTCCAGCCAATAATTTTGGTATCTCCTTATATAAAATTTAAAAAGTAAAAGCAGCTTAGCTTTTATTGTAATTCAAATGAACATTTCACAAGTCTCCATAATCAATGTCATATCATTTTAAAGATGTGAATCTGCCAAAGACTATATCCAAAAAGGCAAGAGGCAAAGAGAGTCTGCCTAAGTGTATATCCAAAGAGGAAAGATAAAAATTAGACACAGATATAAAATGTTTTATAAGGAGATAATGCATAATTATGTAGCCATATATATAGCTGCATAATTGTGATATTGTTTAGTTATTCATGAATAGAATCCGAGATACATATAATTAGTGAGTAGCTTAGTGAGAAAGAAGTAATTTTTTAATTTTATATTTTAATATGACTGTCTGATATCTGGGCACTGAGAGCAACTGGGATTTCCAAAATTCTTCCTTTGGGAATGCTAAAAATTGTGGAATGAAAAGATAAATTCCTCGATCAAATAAGTTTGGGGAATACTGCACAACTCAAGCTGAATAGATTTCTTTAAGGGAGGGTTTTTGTGGTTTTGTATATGCTAATCAACATTGTATGTCTACCAGAGACAACTTCTTTTCCACAGAATATGTAATGGAATCAATACTCTGCATAATATAGGCTATGCAGTGCTGCTTTGGGCAAAATAGTGAAGCCATGCTGCTCCACTGGGTGAAGCGTACTCTGGCTTGCAATGAGCTGAAAGTCTCCATCATGCAAATCCTGCCCTCTTCCCAGAAATGCGCTCACTCCTGACCCTGGGAGACAGCCAAGGTCTCTCAGAATGATGCCCAGCCCTGGCAGAAATTGAGATACCTTTTCTGAGCCAACTGTGACCATGGACCACACCTTCCTGGTAAAAAGAAAAGTGTCACCCATTTGGTTTAGGAGCTCTCCCCCACCCCCGGCCACCAACCCCCACACCCCTTATAGGATTTGAGCTGGGATGGGACACTTCAAGTAAACATTACAAGTTTACTAAATTCAATGGACTGTGTTATTTACATGAATACAACCTTTGTGAACATGATTTCAGAATGTGGACAGTACTGGCTTGGTTTAAGAAGAAACATCAGTTCTGGTGCTGATCTTTGTTTTAGTCTTAGGTCCCTGTGACAAAACTATAGCTGAAACCTGAAAATGAGGTGACCTGCTGAAAACTGTTCCCCAAGAACAAGAGTGTGCAAAGAATGAGTGCTCTTAAGAGCGTTGGCTTTCTGGTCATACTGTGAGAAAGTTGGCTTCTCTTTAGACATATCAGAGTTTCTTTAGGGAAAACATAACTTCTTAAATCATGTGTGAAACCAGAAGACAAAGTGCCCTGAGGGAAAAGAGGAGAGAAAATTGCCCAGGGTCTTCAGGTCATAAGAAAAAGGAAAGAGACAGAGACACAGGGAAAGGCTACATAAGATTACTAATGATGAACAATGGAGCTCAGACTCTTCTGGCTTCTATGGCTCAGAACCTCTGCATGAAATGCACTAGGACTACAATGAAATAGGAAAGACAGCGAGGGAAGGAAGACTTCTAATGGAAACTCTCAAAGGAAACACCCTTGTACAGCACCCCCTGATATTTTTACAATGCCCTACACTGTGCAAATACACAATCTATTGTTTAGATCTGTGTGTGGAGTCAGACTTGATGTGCATCCTCATTTGCGACCTAATTCTGGGAATGTGGGCAAAGGACTTAACCTCTCAGATACCTCATCTGTGAAATAAGGTATTGTTTGTATCACAAACATTTTCATAAAGATAGCATGAGTGTAAAATTAAGAAATGCACATGAAACACTTAGTACATAATGATCAATCAGTAAATGTTCACTGTTTTTGTTGTTTTTACAAATATTTGCATCCTTATCACACAGTTTTCTTCAGAGTACCCCTGTGGTATCATTATCTCCTCAATTTAGATAGTGACACTGATGTTCCAAAAGGTTAACCTGATCAAAGTTATGCAACTTCCAAAGAGAATTCAAATGTGGGCTTCTTAATTGTGAGTTCAATGTTTGTCTAGGTATTGTCAAAACAAGGCCATGACTGAATTCACAGATATAGGGAAGTGCAATCTTACCATATGCCTAGAAGGAGGAGAATCATATATGGGAACAGTTTATGTAATGACTATGATAAACAGTAAACTTATTTGACCTTGATAAATCAAGTTTACTCAACCCAAGTCAGTACTTTCTTGTTCATCCAATGGCATGAGAATCTAAATAAGTAAGGTGATGTGCCCAACTTCTACTGCCCTTGAAATATCATTGTGTCTCCTCGCAAAAGTAGTTCTCCCTTAGGTACTAAGTTCTCTAAAACTAAAGCACTTAGAATTGTTAAATGAAAAGTAAAAATTTTGTGCCTGATCACTACATGCAGTACTGAGAAGTGTCACTCCCATTTCTGTGCGTGGTTCTCAGACTCCTGTGTTCACGCTTTGGGAGAAGCAGCACCATAAAAAACTCATTACAGGAGGGGCGCCTGGGTGGCTCACTTGGTTAAGCATCTGACTTCGGCTCAGGTCATGATCTCACGGTTCGTGGGTTCGAGCCCCACGTCAGGTTCTGTGCTGACAGCTAGCTCAGAGCCTAGAGCCTGCTTCAGATTCTGTGTCTCCCTCTCTCTCTGACACTCCCCTGCTCATGCTGTCTCTCTCTCAGAAATTAAAAAAAAAATTAAACATTAAAAAATTAAAAAAAAAACCTCATTGCAGGAGAAAGAGACTCTTTTATTAGGTGATGTCCTTCAGCTGATGGATGATGTAACTGAGGGTTGAATTGGCCACCCCACTGTTTTCTAAGTCCAATTTCTAGTGCATAAAGGGACACATGGCAGACCCAGTGAATGCCATGAGCTCTAGCTTGTCATCTTACTTTCTCTTCCATGAAATAGAATCCTTTGTCAGAGACACTAGAATATGAAGTCATACAATGGTAAAAGCGGGCATTTTTATACGGTCAAGTTTCCTGGGAGATAGACTTTGAGGCAGCAGGTTTTGTGCAGATTTCTTGGTACATAATCCCTAGAACACTTGTAAGGAATGAAGGAGGAAGGTTACACACGGAAAAATTCAACTAAAATGCAGTTGCAAGAGAGGAGTCCCGTTGTTCATCAGGGAGCTACAAAGCTAGGATGGCCTTTCCCAGAGAAAAGAAGGTGGCTGGGCTTTTGTATCCCCCTTTCAATATGTCATTGTGGTGTCATCAGGGAAGAGATATCAGCTTGAACAAGGCAGATCTTTTGACTGAGAGCATTTTCCAGAAAGATTGCTAGCTGTAGCCAACCCTCTAGCAGTTGTGGGGAAGGAGGCCTCTGTCAGCTCACCACAGCATTCATTGTGGTCATTCAGTAAGATCTCACATGGTATTGTGGGGAGAAACAGGACAGGAAGAGAAAGAAAATGCAATCTAGAATAAACAAACCTTTTTAAATTGAAGACAAATTGCTACTCCCCACTTCCATGATAGGAGAGTGCCATGTGATCAGCCTGCCCTCCGATGAGTGGTAATCTCTGCAGGTATGTTTATCATTGCTGCTTACAAATGTGGGCACACAGGTGGGCAGAAGCCATTCTAGCGAAGGTGAAGGGAAGTCCACATTGCTTGGTACATGTATGACATCTGTCCTGGCTGCTATGGATAGTCAGTTAAGATGATTATATTTTTATTCCTTAACTGATTAATATATTCTGTGCTGATATGCATATATGCATTGATAAATTTTTCTGGTGTTGTCCCAGCCTTACATTCTTAAGAAAATCTTTCCTTGGGCAAGATTAAATCTAGACACGTTACTAGATTTGATTTGCCAATATTGTATTAGGATTTTTCCATCTATGTTCATAAGTATGATAGGGCTATAATTATCTAGTTCTCTACTTATCTAATTTTGGTGTCAAGATTAAATCAGTCCCATAAAAGAAGTTGTTTTTTTTTTTTTAAAAAAAAAAAAAAAACCTTTTCTTTTCTTTGAAACTGATTTGGGGATTATATCTTCATTGAGGTTTAGGGAACATTTACCAATAAAATTCTTTCACCAATCTGATCACTTTATTTTCTACTCTCTCCCCTGCACTCCTTCAATTTCCTTTGCTGCAGTGTCACTGACCCTTTTCTTGTACTTGGAACATGCCATAAATCTGTTTGCATTGACATTCTGCTCTCTTTCCTCTGCTTGGAATATTCTCCTCCCAAATATCAATCAACATGGCTGATTTCCTCCCTCCTGAACCTGGCTTCTTAGGGATACATACCTTGACCTTCAATTTAAAATATCAGGCTAAATAATGTCTGTCTCAAATGTTCAGCAACCCATGAGAGTCATTGCACATGACCTGGTAGTTTCCCCATGAAGCTTATTTAGCTTTGGGGGCAGTAATGGATGGGGATGGAAAGGGAGGCCGGGGTTTTGTTTCCAGGCTGTTGGAGCTCAGTTACTTTCCCTAGCACTTTTTATGTCACGTTTCCTCAGAGAGAGTTTCTTTCACTATTGGACAATTATTTGAACTGGGTTAAAAAGTCATTTAAGTAAGACCAAAAAAAAAAAATGCCAGGTGGGCCATTCCGTCACACCCACCTTGCTTCTTTCCATCCCAATCGTGTACTTCTATCTCCCTTACCCTGTTCTATTTTTTTCCAGTCTTTATCACTTTCTAAGACACACTGTCATTCTCATTATTTTTATTGTTTATTATTGTCTCACCTCACTAGAATTTCAACTCCACAAAGACCGTATTTTTTGTTATTCTGTGTTGTTCATTGATGAGCAAAGAACAGTGCCTGGCAGTGCCTAGAAGAGTGCCTGACACCCAGTAGGATCTCAGTAAGTATGTGTGGAATGAATGATTTGTTGAATAAGTGTGCTTGTGACCTTAGGGGAAAACAGAGATGGGATTTCTGTAATAGCCAATCTAATTTTATAACTGGTTTTTGCTTTTTACCAGTTTAGATTTTACACAATTGGGAAAGAATGGTCTCTTTGATAAATGTGTTGGGAAAACTAATTATGCACATGAAAAAAAATGGAATTGACCCTTGTCTTTATAGAATACACAAAAATTAACTCAAAATGGATTAAAGACTTAAATGTAAGACATGAAACCAAAAGTCTCTTAGGGGGAAAAAAAACCCACAAATAAAACTTGTTAACATTGGTCTTGGCAATGATTCTTTTGGATGTGATACCAAAAGCACAGGCCACCAAAGCAACAATAAACAAGTGGGACTCCATCAAACTAAAATCTTCTTTAGCAACGGAAAAAAATGAGCAAAATGTAAAGGTGACCTATGAATGTGAGAAAATATTTGGGAGCCATATATTTGAAAAGGGGTTAATATCCATAATATATAAGGAACTCCTAAAACTCTGTAGCAATCAATCAATCAATCAATAAAATAAGATAACCCAATTCAAAATAGGACAAAGAATTCGAATAGCCTTCTTCCTAAAGAAGACATACAAATGCCCAACAGGTATATGAAAAAATGCTCAATATCACCAATCATCAGAGAAATGCAAACAAAACTACGCCTGTTAGGATGGCAGTTACCAAAAAGATAAGAAAGTGATGGTAACGGTATGGAGAAAAGGAAACCTTTAAACACTGTTGATGGGAATGTAATTTAGCATAACCATTCTGAAAAACAATATGGAGTTTCCTTAAAAGAACTACCACAATATTTCAGAGATACCTGCACTCCCATGTTCACTACAGTATTATTCACAATAGCCAAGATATGGAAACAACCGAGTGTCTATTGATGGGTGAATGGATAAAGAAAATGGATATATCTATAACTATATATCTATGTCTATATATTTCACATGTTTCATATATATGTATATACATACATATATATATATATATCACAGACGCACTTGAATATTATTCAGTCATAAAAATAGAAGGAAATCCTGCCATTTGTGACAACATAGATGAATCTGGAAGATATTGTGCTAAGTTAAATAAGCCCATCACAGAGAGGCAAATACTGTATAATCTCATTTGTATGTGGAATCTGGAAAAGTCAAACTCATAGAACCAGAGAATGCAAAAGTGGTGCCAGGGACTGGAGAGTCAGGAAAATGCGGAGATATTAGTCAAAGGGTTCAGACTTTCAGTTTTAAGATGAATAATTTTTGGGAATTCAATGTACAGCATGGTGATCATAGTTAATAGTACTCTTTTGTATATTTGAAATTTGCTAAGGTAGTAGATCTTGTGTCCTCACCCCTTGCCCCTCCCCCCACGGTGAATGTGCAAAGTGATGGATGTGTTAATTAACTTGGTTGTGGTAATAATTTTACAATTTAAAAAGTTTTATTTCTATTAAATTACCATATTGTATACTTTAAAAAATAAAGTTTATAGCATCCTAGAGAAATAAATTAGATTTTGTTTTCCTTCATAATTCTGGTAATTTATACTTTTCCATGATATTGTCACTCTTCTAAGTTGTGAAATTTATTGGCAATTGTTGTTGATACTAATTTCATGAGATGTTAAAAAAATCTTCTATACAGTCATATCCTGCTTTTTTTCATTTTGGATATGCTACCCCACTCCTCCTTTTATCTCCTTTATTTAGGATGTCTGTCTTGTGACTATTTTCAAAGAATCAGCTTTGAATTTGCTGATTATCTTTAGTTTTCTCCGTATTTATTAACTCATACTTTTATCTATATTATTTCCTTTCTTCTTCATTCTTTTGGTTACTATTTTTCTAGCTTCTTGAATTGAATACTTAACTCATTTATTTTTGATAGTCCTTTTTAAAAAGTGCTTTTAATACTATAATGGATCTCTAGTTCCACTTATGCTACATCCCAAAAGCATTGGTATGTAGCTCATTTATTGTCATTGTGTTCTATAAATATTTTATAATTTCCCTTGTGTTTTCCTCTTAAATCCATTAGTTATTCAGGAGTTTGTAAGGCTTGGGAGGGACTATCATTTACTTCTGATTCCTCATGTTTTTGTATCCTGGACAGAGATCAGACACTGTGTGATATCAATTATTTGAAGTGTTTCAAGAATTATTTTATGATCTAGTACAAAAATCATATTGTAAGTATTCCTTGTATGTCAAGTTTCTCTGAAATCAATCTTATAAATTATGTTGCTCTTTTCTTTATTCCTATTTTTTTTGGTAGAAAAGTTTCTAATAGAAATGTGGAAAATCAGCCACTATATTTTTGTGTCAATTTCAATTCTGCTAGTTTTTGCCTAATAAATATCAAAGAGATGCTGCAAAAAGCACCTAAGCTCTTTTTAAAAATTTTTAAAAATATTTATTTATTTTTAAGAGATAGTGGGGGTGGGGAGAGAGAGAGAGAGAGACAGAATCTGAGACAGTCTCCAGGCTCTGAGCTGTCAGCACAGAGCTCCATGTGGGGCTTGAACTTGGGAACCATGACCTGAACTGAAGTCAGACACTTAACCAACTGAGTCACCCGGGCACCCATGGACTCAAGCCTCAGGTCAGGCTCTGTGTTGATACCTTAGTGTCTGGAGACTGCTTTGGATTTTGTGTTTCCCTCTCACTCTGCCCCTCTCCTGATTGTGCTCACTCTCTCTCGTTCTGTCTCTCTCTCTCTCAAAAATAAATAAATTTAAAAAAGAAAATATTACAAAAATATTCCCAAGATTAGTCATTAAGTTTTTTAAGTGCCTGATAGAGAGTATTTATTGTGTGACTATCTCTGTTGAAAATGAAAGCAAAAAATCATGTTTACATATGTTCAAATGATAATTATAGGTCAGATACTAATATGAAAAACATAAATAGCCTATAGTATTTTTCAAATCTTTTGGGTTTAGGTCATATAAATGATTAGAAAACATAATAATACTTGTTTCAATGTAACATTAATGGGGAGTTAAGAGTCTTGAAATATCAAGTAGAATTTTTAGTTTCCTAGGTAGTACATGTATCTTCATTACTGGATTTACAGGTCNTTATCTAAATGGTGAAAATGATCACACGCTTAAAATAATGGCTGGTACTTTTAGAGTGTCTTTTTCTTACATGTAAATTATAACCAAAAAAATGGTTGCTTTACGTTTCAGACAGAAAATCTTAGAAATAGAAATGTTTCCTTTGGCTGCTTTGGTGACAGACCCAGAAATGAGTGTTGAAGCTGGTATAAGAGCTTGGGACTTTGGCAAGAATCCTCTCCCTTTCCATTTTAGGTGAATCTCTGCCTCTAGAAACGGACTAAACCTTCTCTGGTCCTCCTGGGATTATCAGCCTGTGACTTCCAGCCCGTATGTCCTCTGCCCTGAGTGTTACTTTAACTGGAATCATGAAAAATTCACTAATGAAAGCAAATAAAAAGGCATGGGTATTTTATTTCAATCCTTCTGACCGTCTAACCTATCCAGTGGATTTCTGCCCTGGATGGATGAAGGGGGATAGGAAAGGAATGCTCTCGCTGGACCGTAAACTCCATGTGGGGACATGTGGGCTCACTTCCTTGTTTTTCCTGTCTCACTTCCATCTTTCCCTGTGTGCTCCCAGAAGCTGTGCAACAGTTCAGGCTGACAGACTTGAATTCTACCCTGAGGCTTAAGAAGTCATCTCTGGGCAACTCTGCTGTCACATAGCTGTTTCAGAGCAAGGAAAGGGACAAAAGAAAGTGCTCTTTTGCCAAGTGCATTGTTCCAGGGTGAGAAGGCTAGAGGAAGTGGAAAGGATGCTTTGCTGTTTAAGTGCCTACCTTTCAGCACAAAGCAAACTGCTGCTATTTTCTTTATAATCCACTTTAGTAAAGATACACAATAGACATTATACATAATGCATGTAAAAAGTCAGAAAACCGAAAACTTCTCTGACAGTAACACGGTACAACTTGATGCTAAAGGAAATTTCCTTGTAAGATGAACATGGTGCCTTTTGTAGAAATTGCTCCTTCATTCCCAAAGTTTAACTGGCAGGCATAGCATTTCATTCCATCTCATATGGTGACTGATTGCTTGGGGCATCATAGTCCTTTAAAAGTCATGCCTTTACTGCTTTTCAGTAATTGCATTCTGTATGTGCAATGATCTGAAAGCTATTTGAGGGAAAAGAGCATAATATTACATATATGTTAGAGAAAGGTGCCAAACCTCTGCCTCATTTCCTGATATTTGATGATTCCAATGGTGCTGATTCAATAATAGCACAGCCACATTGTTAATTTGTATTACTCTGGTTTGCAATTTATACATACTTTTATTTAAAAAGAAAAATAAACCTATTTAAATCTTTCATTCATGGTTAATTAGGTGATTGAAAGGGTCAGTTGATGATTTACCAAATAAATTTCTAAACCACTGCAGTGTTACTTGCAAAGCATCCAGTAGTCAATAAACAACTTAAAGGAGAAGATATTTAATGCTGAACAAAGCATGTATTAAAATATAATAATCCAGGAAAATGTTCCTTATACATGAGGAGCAAACTGCCAGTTTATTAGAGCCAAGGTTAAAAGTCCAGAGGAAGAATAGTAGCAGAAGGATGTAGAGGCCACACCAATAGGAGTACTGTTCCAATTAATTTATTGACATAATTAGCATATAGTTATTAATAACATTGCAGAAGCAGTTAGCAAGTATGTGTACATATACACCATTTGAATGAATTCAAAAGAACCCTGTACTTATCATAATTAAATTATTAGTTCTGGGAAAGCAACACAGACTATAGAGGCCATAGTAGCAGGCCAAAAGTCATGCATCCAATTTATTTTGTCACTAAAATAAAATGTCTGGAATTTTTATATCTTATCAAGCTGAATCTATAGAGCAGATATTATTATGACTATCAGGATTGAGTGGTCCACTTGTAACTTAAGCATTTGTGAAACCATGGACCAGATCACCTCTCGGTTTATAAAAAAGAAACAGGGAAACATAAAAATAAAATTTTGTAAATGAAATAAGTCTCTTGGCCAAGAAAGTTCTCTACTTTTATATTTTTGCTCCTGGATAAACATGTAAAAAATGAGAGCTAAAAGAATTAAGTTTCAGATTTTCTAATGACTACACAGCATTAAATGCAAAGTGCAGAGAATAATCCTGACTGTAGTTAAAATTATAGATTTTTTAAAAACTTTCTCACCTCTTTCCTTAATTACGTCTTTAATGCTATTTGCTTTAATCTTTCACTGCTTGTGTTCACCTGGAGAGAAGGATGCTGACTTTAATCAGATGGATTTCATCCTAACATAGCTATTGTGTATTGGACTTGCTAAAGTCAATGAAACTTGTAAGTAAATAAACCCAAAAATGAAGAAAGGAAGAATATTCTTTAGGGGAAAATTCAGACTCTGGCAATCTTCACAACAACAACAAAAATGGAAACATGCATTAAAAGATAAATTCTTCACCATATGCTTCCTGCAGAGGGAAGTGCATCTTGGAACATTCTGGATGATATGGATCTACATATAATCGGGTAGTACTGTAAGTGAGGGTGGGTGTTGGGGTGGGGGTGTTAGATGTGGGTGGGAGTTTTCAAATCATGTGCTTGTCTGGAAATCAGACCCACATATTTGGGATACTATTAGTCCAAGTAGAATATCTATGGGATCAGGAAATTAAGAAATGACTTTCCTGAGGTAGTTTCTCCTTGATTCTTAGTATTTCTGGATCTCTGAGTATTTGATAAAATCTATATTACTTATAGCAGAATTGATACACTTGTGCACAATGTGCAGGAATAAGAAGATAAGCTTTAATAACATGAGTATTTATTGAGTGCTGACCATTTGCCCGACATTTTTCTGAGCACTCTGCCCATTTCATTAACCATTTAATTCTCCCAACAGTCCTATATATAAACATTATCTCCATTTTTTACAGATGAAAAAACTGAAGGAGAGATTAAGTTAATTGTCCAAGTTAAAACAGCTGGAAATGGTAAGCTGCGATATAAGCCTTCTGGCTTTAGTCTGTATTCTTGGTTGCTTTGCTATAATGGTTGGAGACAAGATATCCCTTCTCAGTCTGGACATAAGAGTTGGCACTTCTGCTTCTAACCAATGGTTAAGTGATATAAAGGGTCTGATGAAAGAGGTCATTGTAAGTGCTAATCAACTGTGGAGTGAAGGGGAAAACTTAGGACCATAAAACTGCCATCATCCACAGCCCTTCCATAATACTTCACTGGCTCACTCTCTTGAATCTGTGTCCACACAATGTCCTAGCCTGAGGCCACCAATGCATTGATAGTGGCCTCACCAATGTTTGCCTCTGTTCCACATTACTTTAGGCCTTATGTCCACTGTGAGAAAGTGCAGGAACCCATCTAGAATCTTGTGTCTTCAAGAGATGAGTTCTATTGGCCACCTCCTCTCAAAAGTATTAAAGGACATTATCTGATAATTATCTAATACTGATCATGGATGTGGGACAGTAGTGCATGCCTGTTCTTACTGGGGACTCAGAGCCCACTAATCATCACAGGTCCTTTCTGGGTACCCTGGTCAGCCAAACCCTATATCAGTGCAACTCTGAATTTTAGGTCTCATAAGCTAGGCAGTATTCTACATTCAGCTTAATTATACTTGGGTCAGAGCTGACAGGAGACCTTGAAATGAACATACTATTCTTTCACACATAGACTAGGATCCTTTTCTCTCTTGCTGACCTACAAGGGAATCTCTATTTTATTTTAAAAATCTGTATATATTTCTAGAATAGGAACTTAAAATGGGAATTTTGTTTATTGGTTCATTTTTTTATCGATGTATATTTTTTGCAGTGAAATGCAGACATTTTAAGTGTGCAGTTTGTTCAGTTTTGACAAATGTATACACCCATGTAACCCACACCCCTATCAATATATTAAACATTTAAATTCCCCTTCTCAGACAACCCCATGAAATAAGATGGGAAATACATCAGGCTGATGAGAAATATATGCATGTTTTAGACTTTTGGTACACATTATCAGATTATGTTCCAGAAGGCTACCCTAATTTATACTCCTGTGGGCAGCAAATAGGGGATAGTCTTTTCCTCCAAACCTTGTGAACACTGAGTACTGTTTACTGTTCATCACATAAAAAAAATTACTTCAGCTCTCACTTTGTGTTCTTCAACATACAAATTGGTTCTGCTCTGTCTGTTTTGTTTTGTTTTTAGTGGGTAGTTGGATGAATTTTTTTTCCATTATTTTTCTTTCCCAGTGTTAGGGGATCATTACATTCTCCAAGATGTTAGGGTTGCTTTACTGACTTCAAATTCATCTCAAAAGTCTTTTGATGTCATATCTTATTCATTGGCCATTCACGATTCTGCTCTGGAATTCATATTTTATAGGAGTATAGCCTTGGTAACCCTTTGTTGGCACTGGAGGTCCTGAATAGTCCCAGAAGTGCCCAAATGTCAGGTTCTAAGTCAAAGAACAAGTTCTTAGTATTACTGTGTTGACTAACTCTCTACTCTTTAGAAATTGATTCATGATGCCACAGCAAAATATAACAAAACCAGTTGTAAAATTAGCTTACCTCCTCAAAACTAGCAAAAAGGGTAATGGATTCGGTGTTCAAAATTAAGAATTGAGGATGAACTACAAGACCTCTGGTCAGTAGTTAGAGACTGTTTGCTAGGGCTGCTGTAAGTAAGTACCACAACTGAGTGACTTAGAACGACATTTATTGTCTCTTAGTTATCGAGCCTAGATGTCTGATATCCAAGTGCCCACAGGCCATGCACCCTCTGAAACCTGTAAGGGAACCTTTTTTTCCTCTTCCTAGTTTTGGGTGTTTAGCCTATAGTCCTTGGTGCTCCTTGGCTTGTAGCTTCATTACTCTAGCCTCTGCCTTCTCCATCTCATGGCTTTATCATCTCTGCGTTTCTGTGTCTTCATGGCTTTATCTCTGTGTTTCTGTGTCTTCACGTGGCCATTTTCTTATGAGGGTACTGGTCATAATGGATTAGGAGCCCAGCCTAGTTCCAGCACCCCCGTATCTTAACTAAGCATCTGCAATGACTCTATTTTCGAATAAAGTCACATTTTGATGTTCTGTGGGTTAGGACTTCAATGTTTTTTGTTTTGTTTATTTTGTTTTGTTTGGAGGATACAGTTCAACCCTTAGCACTGATATGCTGAGTGGGATACAATCATACCAGAATGGGCAGTTTCTCAGATGATCTTTACAAATAAGAATGCTGACATTGTTAGGGAGATGCCTGCAGAAGGAGACAGGATTGCTCAATGTTCTCAGACCAGCTTTGTGGCTTCGGAGAAATTGCAGACCTGAAATTAATTCCTGATTATCAGCCATGAATCTCTTATCATTTTTCCACTCTAAGCACTTGCTTCTAATTATGCCCCTTTGATGTTTGCACCTCTCAAATATCTTGAAACTAAGTTCATTTCCATTTCTCACACTTCCAACATTGTTAACACAGCTGAACAAAATTTCATTCTTCCAGGCCTTTCTGGTTAGTCAGAAACTACAGCACCCTAATAATTGTAAGTTGCTCTTTTCTTCAGTTTTCTCCTCAGCTGGCAGTTTTCCTAGTTCTAAAAATCTCACTATGTACCTCACATAGGGGGAAAAAAGATCTGGCCACCTGTATTATCTGTGAAAGGACTTCTGACACATTTAATTTCATCTGGAAGTGGAGTGTTCATGTCAACCACTTTGTGTCCCAAGGTGCCGGAACCTGAGTGCTGTCTTTATAGCTCTTACTTTCATTGAACACTTTGTTTTTCCATCTCTTTCACAAACACAACATGGGAAAGAGCCCATGGTTTTTGCACCTTTTATATAAGCTTTTTGGTGATTAAAACCTTAGGGTGTTGAGTTACTGAAAATGTTAAAAATGTCTACCTAGAGTCCAGTAAGAGCTTTCTCTCTATGTATTTTAAAAAACAGTTTCTGAGTTGTGAAAAATACTGGTTTGAAAATTCTGGGAAGCCAAAGCCCTCTGATTATAGCTCATGTAGCAATATTGTACATTTCCCCCAAACTTTGCTGCGTTAACGCTTCCACATCATTTCTAAGAAAGAGAAGAAAGCTTAGCTCTCTTACACACCTTGGGAATTCTAGAAATTTCCTGAACAGTGACTATTAAAATATGGGCACATATTAAGCATGTCTTTTCTTCTGATGCTTTGACTTCTTGGAATCTTGCTGACACCAAAAGGGACTTCCCTCTCAAGGCTAGCTCATTCCTAGAGATAGCAATCAACTTGCCCTACAGGAAGTGTGCCTTTCATATGCAAATCAACCAATCCACAGTTCATACCTCCTTTATCATGCTTTCACCCTGGGATCCACTATTTCCTCCCTAATCACTCCAGGGCCAGATATCAGATAACCTGGAACAGCTCTGCCTGCTGGAGCCTGATATTCAAAGTAGCCAATCCTACATCTGTGTAACTGGACTGCCCTGCCTTGCCCATTTCTACCTATGGAAAACCACTATAAAGCCCCTTTTCTATATTTACCTCTTGCCACTTCTGCTTTCTGACCAGCCCTGGTGGCCTGCATGGGATGCTGTACCGCCTCTGTTTCTAGCATCTCTGAGTCTAAAACGTTTTCCTTCATGTGTGTGTTACCATCACACTTCATGTAAGTGTTACCATAGCTGATTAAAATAAATCCCAGGTACAGTTTAAATCAGAATACATAAAGATTCACTCAAGTCACTCTAATCTAATCACTTTATGGTGTTCTTCATTGATTATAGCTAAGTCAAAGACTTGGTCAAGGGTGATGTTGACCAGACTTAGTCAAAAGAAGAAAGAGACCAAATACACACTCTGAGTCTTGTGTCTGCCATGGAAATCATGGTGAGGCTTATTGTGGTGCCTTTCTAAAGGGTGGGATGTGGCATGGAGAAAGGCCTCTTTGAAATGGATGGTCTGGGTCCATTTCTCCAGCTGCTATAGGTTTCTTTTAACAACATTTCCTTTTCTTTTGTTCTCCCTTTAAAATATTCACTCCAGGACTGAGGCTAAAGTGAAGCCAGCTAAGTACCAAGGACACACATTTTTAAGGAGACACCGCTGTTAGCCAGGATTGTTCAGTGGGGAGTGAGTGCCTCTTTAAATTTTGCACCCTGGCTACCTTGCTTCCTTCCCACTGTTCTCTCTGATTCTCACAACCACAAGAATCTAAATCTCAAAAATCTGGGCTTTGATTTTGCTGTGTGCTTTTATGCTAAGATGCATCATCATGTCTAATGGTCATCAGAATTATTCAGGAATTAAATTGAAACTGGGCATGATTTTTACTCTCTAATATATCTTAGGCTAAAATTAATGACAAGTACTGGATATATTGTTCATTCAAATATAGTTAGCGGGGTTACTTCTCTATTATGAATTTTGTGATCCAGGCAGCAAAAACTAGACAGAAGTTTCTGACATTAGTCTTAGTAGAAGGAGTTTTTGAGTAATAAAATCATACATGGGGAAGAGAGAGATAGTCACCTTTTCTTTGTGTTACTGTGGCATATAGTTTATCCCTCTGTTATATGTGGCTTTATGTGGTGCTTGAATTGTTGTATCTTTTTTTTTTTCCTTTTTAACTTGATGGACTGTTAAGGACAGAAACCATTCTTAGTCTTCTCTATTTCTACAGTATCTAGGACATACCAGACACTCAAAAAATACATGCAGAGAAAACTCTTTATTGAATAAGGCTATTTTTAAAGCATTTTAGAAGTATCCATTTGCCCTGTAAGTATATAATTCTGTGAAACTATAGTAACTAAAGTTTCAATCCATCAACACAGGGCCACTACTTACAGGTCTGTAGTGTAAGACACACCTTTCCAATAAAGCTATGAAGTCCTTGAAGACAAAAATGTATATTTTCTGTTTTGCATTTATTTCCCAAATCATCTAACAAAGGGGTGTGATCTACTGATTTTAACTTCAACTGGGTGAGGAAAAAAGAACAGTCTACAAAACTTTCAATTTGTGAATATTTAATTCAAAATTATTATGTATTTCACATTTCATATGGTGGAGATCAACTGAAAGGATTGGGTACCTCCCAATTTCCATTTTTAAACTAAATTGTAATCTTTGGGAGTCTTTGCTTTGCCATTATGCATATCTTTTGTGTTGTATTTTTAAATTGAGTAAAAAAATATATGGTAGGGTAAATGACATAGTCCTAGGATTTCAATGTGATACTGTACAAAAGCTATGATATTCACAAGATGCAATGGAGCATGTGTCTACTTATCTGGCTGTGCAAACTTATGAGCCTGATAACAATGGCAATGAAGCATTTTTTTGCATGAGTGACTCTTCAGGGCTTCTTCTAATAGCCATGGAAGGGCATTTGCACTTGGAGATCACAGTTTTTGTGTTGAGTAAAACTGCACACTGTTAGCTTCTCTACTGATCTGAATTCTGACCTGAATAAAGACTTCTCCCCATACTCAGCTTGGACTCGGCTCTGAATTTGCTCATTTCTTTATTATATAACCCACCTTTGCCCCACTCCCCTGTGTATACTCATTTGTTTTGAATTTTAAATGTAATCTGAAGTCAGATTACATTATCCTACTTCTTGCCCAGAGGCTCCAGCTGGAGCGGTTTCCTGTGCACACACCCAACTATAGACTGTACTGTGCACTTTTGTTTGATCTTCTCCTTTGCCAAAAATCCCCTTTCTCAGTTGCTTTCACCTCACAGGTCCTTTTAGATCCAGGGTAAATGGCCCACCCTAATTCTACCTGACCCCCAAACTCAGGAGTTGTCTAGATCCTCTGGATGTTGTATGTTTTCCTCTAACAGGGCTTAGGACACATTGCTATGTGTAATCCTGCTTTTGTGTTTCTTCCCTTGCACTGAGATGCTAAGTGTCTCCTGCCACTGAGGGCTGTTCTTGTGTTTGTTTTCCCAGGAGTATGCAACAAAGTGCTGAGACACAGGAGTGTGCATTGAATTGAAATGGGTTGCTCTGTTTTAATTGTGTTGGATTTATCCTGAGCCAAATAAAGTGCTCTGGTGCCAGTCATGATTTGTGGACTTCACGTAGCCAGCATTTTGCCCACTGTTTCACATAAAGGGCAGTGCAGTGTAGACCTTACAGGGTGGACTCTGGGATTGTCTTGCCTGAGTACACACCTGCCACTCCCTAGTTGAGTGCCTTTGGGCAAGTTACTTAATCTCTCTGAACTTTAGTTTCTTGACCCAAAAAATCTGGAGAACAATAGTATTTATCCATTATTATTCCTTATGTTGTCTATTCCCTTGGTATATTAAGATGAAAAAATACTAATTATGGAAAATCATTACACTCAAACATACACTTTCTCCTTTGCATTTAAACATAGATATCACTGTTTCTCCACTGGGGGATTCATTCTGTATTTTTCAGGATGTAAGTCAATTTATGTCTGGATTCACCATGTCATGACACCAATTTTAAAGAAAAAAAGGTTCTACTTTCTTTATTGTACAGGCCTTATAACTAGGATCCTTCCTTTTTTTTTTTTTTCTTCCAGGTCATCTGCCTTGTCTGATACCCTGCCCACCCCTTTCAGACTCTCACTTTCTTGATGCCAAATCCTTCTCTGAGTAAGAAGGTCCTGTTAGGATGGTTGAACCTTATAATCTGTGCTGGGGCCAACTAAAATGTAAAAGAAAACCCGGAGATTATGAGGCTTAACCTGGACAAGGAATCAGTGGTGTTACTCCAGGCAGAAACATCAGGGAGAATAAACTTTAAGGGTGAGGGGCAAGGTCCCTCAAGACATTCTCCATAGTGAAATTCTGTCTACTTTCATTTCCCTGTGGCAGATTTTTGGGACTCTCGCTTTATTAGCTTTCTCTATCTTTGATATATCTCTTATGATTTTCAAAGGACATGCCTCCTAATTTGGGAATACAGTATAGTAGTGACGACCGTACACTTTGGAGTCAAATGCTAACTATGCCACTTACTTGTGAGGTGATTTTAGACAAACTTATTTAAACACTTTCTGCCACAATTTTCCAATCTTTAAGATGGGGATGACAATAATAGTAACTCCTTTACAGGATACGAGAGTTAAAGTACGGAAAGCATTTAAAACTACCTGGAAGGTAACAAGTGTCACTTTGCTATTATTACCACCTGAGCTCACATGTCTAGCAAGGCAGGGCACTGAGTGGGCAGATCTATTCACTGCCCTTTAAATTTTAGCTTTTAACTGACTATCATTCCCTAGAATTAAGTCAGACCATCCCAAGCATCTGTCCTGAAGTCTGTCTTTCATTTAATTACATGTCTTGTTGATTTCCCTCAATTGATTTCTTGACTCCCATTCATGTACCTCTTGCCCTTGGCTCACAGCATCTTCCATTCAAATACTTGCTAATTAATCCTGGATATTCCTTAGCCTCTCCTTACCTCTCAACCTAGATCATCCTGTGATGAGAAAGGAAGGTTTGATGCAAATTGCAACTGACAAGGTGTACAAAAGTGGACATTTATTGACTCTCACAAACCATGCACACTCATTCAGATAATTACCATTCATAGTCCACACACATGGGTGGCTAAATCTCACAGGTAAGGTGATGGGGGGAGGGCTTTAGTCTGATGCAGAGCTTTTCCTCTGAAATATTCTACTGTTGCTGTCCTTCCATAGTAAGGATTAATCTGATTCCCATGATGGCAGCTTACCCTTTTTCCACGTATAAAAAATGTATGCTCAAAACACACCTTTAGACATCTAATCTGAGTCAAGTTAAGTTGCTTCCAGTGGGACAATGCTCAGTGGGCATGAGCTCAGAAGGGTAGAGCCAGTGCTCTGTCCTATGCAGGGGTTCTGGAAGAGTAGGCTAGATGCAAGAAAGGAATGGAGGTGTTTTGTAGGCCCGAGACATTAATCCAAATGCAATCCATTAAGCAGTATCCAGGAATGATTTAAAAATTAGCTGGTACAAAGAGACCAAGAAGAGAGGGAGGGTGATTGACTGGGGGATACAGATTAGAGTCGGTAGTTTCAGAAGGGCACGTAGAAGAACCAGCTATAATTCCTTAGATTCTAGAACCTGTAAAGTGTTTCAGTAGCCTCATCCAGAGTGAGAAGAAAGTTGGTAAGGACACTAAGCCACTTCTTTCTCTTCTCTGGGTCTTTGCACTGGGTCTCTGTGTAATAAAAATGATATCACCATAGGCACTTTTAGATTTTTCAGTAGAATGAGTATACTTTTTAATAAAAGGATAATGTTTTTTGATAGATTTGAGTCCTTGCTTTACCCATCTGATTATTGTCTCTTCTGTCTTGCTCACAGCACACAAACACACGCTTACATGTGATAGAGCACACTGGGGACCAGTACTTGTGATAGACTATGACCAGACCTCCTACAGGAATTACCTTATATCAGGCTCACTTTAAGCCCAGATGGCAACTTGTGCACATTAGAAAAAAAGGAGGACATGGTGCTGTGGGGCAAGCCTGGCATGGAGAGAAGAACACAGCTTAGGTATGAACCTAGTCAGCCGTCAGCTGAACATACTCTGTAGGGCCTAACCCATACAACCATAGTGGAAGCCCTAACTATCTGGTACTCTGCAAACTGATGTCGCCTCTCCCCAGCCAAATGGGGTAAGAGCAAGCCATGCTGCTGCACTGAACTCCTCCAATGGTGCTACATCCTCCCTCAAGGTGGGTGGCATTGATCCATGAAATCTGAACATGACTTGGTGCTGAGTGACCAAAACAAAGAGGAGCTTCTTCTACTCCTGGGGGTTTTCAGCTTGCTGTCTGCACTGGCTGGAACTTGGTTCAATGTGGGGGGGAGTGGGAGGAAAATGGGAAGAGTCTGAATAGTCAATTCTGCCCATTTCCAAACCCAGATCAGCTCGGTGCTTCCCCTTAGCTCAGGTGCTCATCACCCATCCTTCTCGAACTGTTTATCTCCTTCTTGATTTGCTTCCCCTGAGCTCATGGTTACTGAACAGTGTTGAGGTCCAAGCTCTCTGTCGCTCTGCTACTAAATAGCAAATGATATGCAAATGATATGTGAGACAAATGACTTGCCATCTACGGACTTCAATTTTCTTATCTGTAAAATGGAGAAGCATGAAGACCCAAAGAGATTAACAGAGTGAACAGGCAGCAGAGACTATGAAGAACAGTACAAACTAACAACTGACACCAGAAAGAGTTAATTTAGCCTAACAGTAAAATAGAACAATTTACTCACCCAATTTTCTGTCATTGCCAGACACAGTTTGGACATCTATTAAGTACTGAAGAAATATATCATTTTCAACTGTCTGAATCCATATGCAGTTGATTTCAAAGCTTAATTGTATTTGAATGAGGAATCAATACATATAACTGCACTAGCATTACCGTGCTGAAAATCTGTGCATGTTTCTGATGCTTTCATAATATATTTCAATTTTCCCATTATTTTTCCATTATGATCCCATATTTTTTGAAAGGATTCTTTGAACATTGTAAAGTAGCACAAATCCCAAATGAATGGTAATGACTATTTGTTTCGATTTCAAGCTGCATTTGTTAGAATGTTCTGTAGCTCCTCCTGGTTCCAACTGTCTCTCTAACAGAGACACCAAACAATCTAAAAAAACATCTATTTCATCATGTTCCTTTTTTGGGGTTAAAAAATTTGTCCCTCTTTCCTAGCCTGTATTGTTTCACATGACAGCCAGAGTCCTTCATGGTTTGGGTACAGCCTTTCTTTCCATTCTTGTCTCTCACTTTTAGAATATACCCCCTTTCCCAACCAGGCTGAGAACCTCACAATCCCACAGGGGAGGAGATTATTCTCCAGGGTACCTTTGATCATTCTGATCTTACCCAAAATGCCTATATGTCAACGTCACCTTTTCCATAACTACTTTGACCCACCAGACAGAGTCCAACTCAATCCCAAGTCCTGCGCAGTCCTTGGGACCTTTCAGTTACTCTGGCCCTAGTACCTCTCTCTTTGATAAAACTTGACCCCTGAAACCCAGTGCCTGGGAAGCCTCTTGATTTCTGAGACTACACTGCATTTAGGTCAGTGGTGTCATCAATGCCAATGTCAAGTCCAGATGGATCCTCAGCCATGCTGTATTATCCTCCACTTAACCTTGAGCCCAATTCTTCATTTCCTACCTAGTGTAACTCCACTGTAAACAGAATCAAGCCCACCAATACAGTGCTAATTTGCCAGCTGCTGGTCCTAATAGGTTCAAGAGCATGAGAAAACACAGTGCAGATATGAGACAGCAAAGGTCAATGTGGCAATGATGGAAATAGGACATAAAGCCAGGTGCTGAAAGAGCAATGTCAGCAAAACTGCATGTAAACTTTATGCCTTATGGCTCTATGTTGGGTTTGTTGAAAAGAAAAATCAAGGGATGCATTGTTATGCATGTTATCTAATATGTGAGTAAACAGCATTCTGGGAGGAAATTTTGACTCTTACCAGAACACATAATCCAGATTAGTAAAATCTCAAAATATTTGGAAGTTTTATTCAACCTGAATCTCCTTGGCATCCATGAATGTCAGTTTTGACACACAGAAAGTGTGTTAAGTTCTCTTTGTTGGACATTTGGTGTGAATGGCTATCCAGAATCACTTTCTCCTATAGAAGAATCCATATTTTCTTTATTGAGTTATTTCCAGTGATATTCTGTAAATCCTACCGAAGGAGATGACTTAACCCTTGGCTCAAGGGACAGGCCTGTGATGCAGCTTGGCTTCTGGGCACAGTGACTAGTTGAGTGAAGGCAGAGCATCCTCCTCATCAGCACAAGGAGACTTGATGTCAGAAAATGTAATTGAACATTTTGGAGAGCTACTTTTGACATATATTATTGAGGTTCCCATCAGAGAAACAGAAACTGTAGATGGATGCATGCATGCATACATGCATAGATTTCAAGAAACTGGCCTATGTGGTTGGGGGACCCGATAATCCTAAAGTCTACAGAACAGGTGGCAAGCTGGAAACCCTTAGGTATGGGCTACTGCTGCAGTTCAGAGGCAGAATTTCTTTTGTGTCAAGGAAATCTTCCTTCTGTTGTTAGGGTCCTTCAACTGCTTGGATGAGGCTCACCCAGATTACTGAGGATAATGTCCTTTAAAGTGTCTTTTTAATGTTCTTTTAAAGTCAATTTACTGTAGATGTTAAGCACATCTACAGTTGAACTTGCTTATTAGGTATCAACCATTCAGGCATTTCCAAACTTCTTCAAAGGAAAGAAAATGTACAGGAGTCTTTTTATATAACCAGTCAATGCTGAGACTTCAAGTTATGATATCAAACCAAGTGTAGATACTCTATAGCCAGATTCTCTTAAAATCTGTTGAAAAAGGAAAAAAGAAATATTATCTGGATGGGATTTCCAATGACTCTTGTAGAATTCTCTGTGACTAAGAGGGACGTATTGTCATACAGGGTACCCCCTAGAGTATGTCACTTCTAGCAAATATTGCTTATGTAAGACATTTGTCTAGATAAACAATTTTCATTACCCCAAAATCAGCATGTCCACTCTATTCTTTTAGGTCAGTCTCTCATGAATCTGTGAAAGAAATACTAAGACCACAAATAGGAACAATTAGTTTAACAAGTCACCTTCCTGGAAATGAGATCCAGCCATGGGGCCTGGATGCCCCTCTATTCTCCAATCCCTGAGTACATCTGTGCAACTGGTTGACTCCCTGCAATGAGGAGTAGGGGCAAAGAGGATGTTCCAAAGGATAAAAACAGAAACTGGGGCCCATGTGGGTCCCGGTCAGGGATCAGGATGCCTTACTCCAGGGCACTGCTAACTCCAGCAAATCCCAGGCACCCAAGTGTGACCAGAGTCAGAATTAGAAAATGTTGAGAAAGAAGCTTCAAAGCACCAGGCCCCCTGGAGTGAAGGCCATGCTTACCTAGGTCTAAGGGGAATACCATTTTGATGTCCACCTCTTTCTCTTCTGTCAGTTTACATGATGATCAGAGCCAGGGCTCATTTCTCTCTTACTTTAATTCTGCTCTCTCCCAGAATAGTAAATCTATTTTTTGTGAATCATGTATTTTTATTTTATTTATTTATTTAAAAAAATTTTTTAATGTTTATTATTAGTGAGACAGAGAGAAACACAGCATGAGTGGGGGAGGGGCAGAGAGAGAGGGAGACACAGAATCCAAAGCAGGCTTCAGGCTCTGAGCTGTCAGCACAGAACCGAATACAGGACTCAAACACATGAACAGTGAGATCATTACCTGAGCTGAAGTTGGACGCTCAACCGACTAAGCCACCCAGGCATCCTGTGAATCGTGTATTTTTANTCTTCTCCATGCCCATCAGCCCTCTCCTCTCCCCCACCCCCATCAGCCCTTAGTTTGTTCTTGGTATTCAAGAGCCTCTCATGGTTTGCCTCCCTCCCTCTCCCCAACTATTTTCTCCCCTTCTCCTNTGTGAATCGTGTATTTTTAAAAAGCACCCTCCATCTCCCAATACCACTCTCCCCCAACACATACACACATATTCACATACACACATGCACACACATACATACACACACCCTAAATAGCATTCTTGTTAGAATAACTAAATTCAGAGCTGAATAGGGAGGATTATGTATGGTGCTCATCCTATATTCTCCTCTTACAGTAATTGATATAACATCAGTGAGACTTTGCTGGCAAAATTGATTCAAATCAAACCAGAAAAATTCAGCCTCAAGAACTGAAAATGAGCTAAAAGATGGTAAGCAAAGAATAATAATATGTGGCAATGTCTTCAAATTACTCATATTGTAGGCTTTATACACTTTGAAGTTGCAAAAATGTGTTTAACAAGGGTGGACTTTTTAAAAATGTAGTGTCTTCATTAATGATCAGGAAACAGCACAAAGCAAAATAATGTCTTTTTCAGTGCTGTTAAATTGGAAGGCGTTAAAAACATTTGGGAAGACATATAAATAATACAAATAGAGCTATAGCAGTTATAAATATGAATGGAAGGGAGAACAAAGATATTTTAGAAATATACAAAACAATAGTGTCCACAAGAAAATATAATTGAAAACCAAGGAGTCTTCAGATAGGATATGGATTCTGTGATACTCTCCTCTAACTTAGTGTCTTATGTGATTTGAGGTCAGTGATACATGATATTCTAAGTGAATTGTCAGAAGTAGTAATACTGACATCAGTCGATTAATGAACTATACTTTGAATTGTTTTCCTGTTTTCATAATGTGGCCATATACTAATCTTCATGAAATAAATTTTTCATTCTCAGTGGGTTAAGAGTATTTTAAGACTGCCACATTTTATGATGCCTGGGGCTCCATTTATGAAATCCCTTCATAGTCTCTGCAGATCATGTCTCTGGAGGTGTACGATGGACACGTGCATGACTTTACAACACTGCCTTCATTTTTATTCCAGGATGTTCCCCAGTGTGCAGTGATATTTGCATGACATATCTAGAATGTACAAATTGTCCATTGGGTTGTGTCAAACAAGCGTTTACTGTGAATGATATAAATATTCAAATGCTTAACATTAGGCAGACTATAATCTGTATGATTTAATGATTTTCTGACTACTTTTCTGAAAGAATTAAGTAATGTATGTATCCCTTATATTATTTTCTGCAGGCTTTATTGGCTTATGTATATTTTTAATTTAAAAAATTACTTTTTTTAATTAAATAATTTTATTTTTATTTTTGGATTTTTTAAATAGTTTATTNTTGCATCAGCACTTATGTATCCCTTGGTGAATTCCTAGCAGTGCTATTGTTGGGTCATAGGGGAGTTCTACTGTTAATTTTTTGAGGAACATCCACACTGTTTTCCAGAGGGGCTGCACCAGTTTACATTCCCACAAGCAGTGTAGGAGGGTGCCCGTTTCTCCACATCCTCGCCAGCATCTAGAGTCTCCTGATTTGTTCATTTTAGGCACTGTGACTAGCATGAGGTAGTATCTCAGTGTGTGGTTTTGATTTGTATTTCCCTGATAAGGAGGGATGCTGAGCATCGTTTCATGTGTCTGTTGGTCATCTGGATGTCCTCTTTGGAGAAGTGTCTGTTCATGTCTTCTGCCCATTTCTTCATTGGATTATTTGGTTTTCAGGTGTGGAGTTTGGTGAGTTCCTTATATATTTTGGATGCTAGCCCTTTATCTGATATGTCATTTGCAACTATCTTTCCCATTCTGTTGGTTGCCTCTTATTTTTATTGATTGTTTCCTTTGCTGTGCAGAAGCTTTTTATCTTGATGAGGTCCCAATAGTTCATTTTTGCTTTTGACTCTGTTGCCTTTGGGGATGTGTTCTCTTTAGTTAAGAGCCTGGGAGTTTTTTGTTTGTTTTGTTTTGTTTTTATTTCTTTTATTTTTAATTTTTTAATGTTTTTTTTTTTGAAAGAGAGAGAGAGAGAGCTTGAGCAGAGGAAGGGCAAAGAGAGAGGGAAACACATAATCTGAAGTAGGCTCTAAGCTCTGAGTTGTCAGCAGAAAGCCCCATGTGGGGCTCAAACTCATGAACTGTAGGTTCTGATCTGAGCTGAAGTTGAACACTTACTGAGCCATCCATGTGCTGCAGTTTTTCCCTATTTCTTTGTTCATTTGTCAAAAATTTAAAAACAGAGTCACCATATTACCTAGTAATTCCACTACTGGTATTTGCCTTAAGAAAACAAAGCACCAATGCAAAAAGATATATGCAATCCTATGTTTATTGCAACATAAATGTCAAGAGCCAAGATATGGAAGCAGCCAAGTGTACATCCATAGATGAATGGTAAAGAAGATATGGTGTGTGTGTGTATTTATGTGTGTGTGTGGGAAATGGAATATTACTCAGCTGTAAAAAATAAAATATCTCCATTTGCAACAAGCTGGATGTATCTAGAAGGTACAATGCTAAGTGAAATAAGTTAGAGAAAGACAAACACCATATCATTTCACTCAAATGTGGAATTTAAGAAACAAAATGTATGAACAATCATTTCTCTGGCTCCTGTCTGATCCTTCATTCTTATTACAGAAAGAGAAGGTGTGTATGTGTGCGTGTGTCTGTGTATCTGTGTGTCTGTGTGTGTCTGTGTATTGGAGGAGGTCTTCCAGAGGACATGACCACTGGTTGACCCATGAGTTGGACCCAGGTAATGGAAGACTCCTACCTCCCTTCCCCATTCTTGGAATGTATGTCTTGCCCACCATTTCCACACTAGGGGCCGTTTTAAGTCTGAAAGCTTGAGAGAATAAGGTGTTGTTAACCATCTGGACTAAAGACGTGACTGTACCTAGTTAAGGCCTGTATATGAACTTTAAAGATTTTGATGGGGAGGACTGGAAATTTACTTATTTTGCAGCCATCCAATACAAACCTCATATATAAGTTCCCTTGGTTATTAAGTCTGCTACCTATCAATCTGGAATGGTTTGCCTCTTTCTTTGGTGTCTCTCAGATAGTTGGACTCTTCTAAATTTATTCACCCTTGGACAATAGGTAGCCAAGGGATAGATAATTATGAATAAACCATTGTAGCTTCAGGATACATGAGAAGAACATTTTGGTTTTCCTTAAAGAGCCTGAGGCAGTTTTCACTATTTTCCATGTACTGTCTCCCAAGGTTCTCGCACCCCCTTGCAATACGAAGCTGATGTCACAGCCTGGGTACAAACCCTAGTCACCAACCTCCACAGCAGATTGGATGCATAGGAAAAGCTGCTATGGTAGCACTTAGGTGGAATGACATTGTCAAGGATTCTGAATTGCCCTTGAATATAGTGGGTTGGTTACTGCTGTAATAGCATGTCCTGTGTGTTCTAAACAACACCCAAGGAGACTGCTAAAGGAATCTGGGCCATTCACCAGAGTTTCCAACAGGGAAAGGATTGGCAAATTGGTTATATTGGCCTCCTCCCTCTAAGTGAGGTTTTAAATATGCCTTGGGTTTTATGGACACTGTCTGGCCTAACCCAAGCTTTCCCCTGTTGTGACACAAACCTGGATGCCACTAATAGAGAATTAGAGAAACTAAGTACCATGGACAGATAACTTCATAAACTAGACAGTGATAGGAGTTCACATTTTAAAGTCATGATATGCAAGCCTAGACAAAAGAACAGGGCACTGAATGAAGCTTCCATCTTCCTATGACCCACAAGCAACAAGATTAGTAGAAATGAAGAATGAAATATTAAAACAGCAGATTAAATTACTAGCAGGTAAAACCACCTTGGCCAGGTGAACTAAACTACTATCCCACACTTTAATACATTTGAATGATCAATTGGTAGGGCCTGTTGCCCCATATGACAGACTACTGAGACATCCAGCACCATTAGGGGATAGAAATTGCTGGAGACAGCCCTTACCCCGAATCTCACTGTGGGTCAGTGTACCATGCTCTGAGAATACCAGGCCCCTCACACTGGGAAAAGAATTACCTATTGGAATGTGTAGTAAGATATCCCACCAGGGTGGATAAATTACTTCACTCCCCCGGGTTAGGAGGAACTGCTCAGTCCCCACTGGCATCTGTTGTCCAATTGAAGCACACTGTACTTAAAATGGGACAAGCTCCATTGAAAGAGGAGAGAAGGTGGGGGTTCTGCCCTCCCCACTCCGAGTCCACCTCCTCAAGGCTGACTATGTTGCCTCCCCTGGCCACTGTGTGTTTTGCACTACCAGGTCAAGTTCCTAAAGCTGTCAACCTCTGTCTTTTTAAGGCCAGGTGAACACAATCTTTGTTCAACTGTTTTGGTTATTTGGCTGCTGTCTTTGTTCCATTGGCCTGGACGATATTATAGCACACATAGGAGCCCTTACTAAATTCACCCAGCAAGGCTTACATGAAAGCTGACAAAACATCTCACTGAACATTGAAATGTTCTAATGAGGAAAGCTGTCCTCCAAAATGGCCTTGGACATGATTAGTGCCTTGCAAGGAGGCACCTGTGTCATCTACATTGAATGTTATGTGTTCACACCTGATGAGTCTGCTAATGTATCTTTATTAAATCACATGAGGACACAGGTGAATATACTGAGTGATCTGACCTCGTAGCCTAGGGGACTTAATAAGTCAGTGGTTTGGATCATGGGGCTCTTGATGGAAAAAAATGTTACTTATTTTGGGAATCATTATTTTAATTTGTGTTCTGTCTTGTACGTGCCTGTACTGTGCCATCTGCCTTCCCTGCAGCCATAGAGCAACCATAGGAGCACCTGCAAGGTAATAGGACACCTTGTTGATGCTTAAGGCACATTTTCGAGGGAGGCAGGGCCTGTGAGACTGTGAAAGCGGGTCATAAGAGCAGGCCGGGAAGTGTGGAGGGTTGGAGGAGGCCATTGAGAAGACATGACCTCCATTTGACCCCGGGTCCAGGTAATTGAAGGCTCCTCCCTCGCCTGCCCTTTGATTGTACCTTCTGCCCACCACTTCCCCACTAGAAACCAGTTTCAAGGTAGCAGCCTTGAGAGAGTAAGGTGTTGTTGAGATTATCCGGGTGGAATATGTGATGAAACCCAGTTTAACCTGCTACATAAAGTTTTAAGATTCTGGTGAGCCCATGCCTGTCCTGCGGTGCCTGGCAAGCCTCATAGGTAAGTTCGCTTTCTTGTTAAATCTACCACCTACCCATCTGGAATGGCCAGTCTCTTTCTGCCGTCTGTCCTTGCCCTCCTTGTGTGGGGACTAATCTTCAAACCAGCTGTATGTGCCTGTGTCTGGTAGGGGAAAATAACACATTACTTTCCAACTGAGTTTTCAACTTATTTGAAGTAGGATAGTGTTTATTATTAAAACCAGGTGCTTTTTTCCAGCAAATTTTGATTCAGTGTGTTTATATCTATGAATTCATCTAACAACTGATCCCAAAATATTTGTATAGCTATTTAATAAAAAAGGTCTTATTGTACTGACTCTGATTCTGTAGTTCACAGCAATCTCTGTGTAATTCTGGAATTACTTTATGAGTCTTTCAGACATGATGGATTGGATATTGTGGAGGAATGGCATATGGTCCTGGCGAATTATCCTTCTTTTACACTCACTGCATTTATAAAACCTGTTCAATATAGCTCATTCTCTTAATACCCCTCTCTCTCATCTATATACATACATACATATATGTATACATTTTTTAGAATAGTGGTCTAAATACACACCTGAAGGACTTTTCAAAAAGTGAACATTCATGGAACCACTACCCACATCAAAAAATAGAGTATCGTTGGCCACCTGGAGGCTTTCCATGTGCCCATCTTCCAGCCACTACCCTCTCCAAAATGAATAACTATCTTACCTCATACCACATTAGTTAATTTAGGCCATTTTTTTTGAAATTTATAGAAATGGAGTCATACAGTCTGTGTTATTTTGTCACTGCCTCCCTGCTCTCAACATTGTGTTTTTGAAATTCTTTCATGTTGTTGGACATTGCAATAGTTTAATCTTATGGTACACTTTCCAATTTCATGAATCTACTACAATTTACCCATTCTACTGTTGATGAACATGTGGATTCTTTTCTGTGTTTAACTATTAGGAATAGTACTGTCATGTTCTGCCTATGACTGTTAGTGCCTGAATGTACACATTTTTGTTGGGTGTACACCTAGGAATGGAATTGCTGTGTCCTAACGTAAATTTATGCTAAGCTTTAGTAAAGAGTATCAAACATTTTCTAAAGTGGCTTAAAAATTTACATTCCCACTGGTATTGAATGAGAGTTTTAGTTGCTTCATATCCTCATCCTCTGTAGCACTAGATATTTTCAGGTTTTTGAAACTCTAGGCATTATGGTTTTTACCTACTGGCATCTAATCCTGGTATTACTTTGCAGTTACCTGACAATTAATGGAGTTAAACCCCTTCTCACATGTTTATTTGACCATTTAGATTGTGTAATTGTGTGTGTGTGTGTGTGTTTAATGCTCTGTTTGGGACTTTTGCCCACACTCTTTTGTATTGGGTGTCTTTTGTCTTATTGATTTGTAGAAATTTTTCATATATTCTGGAGTCCTTTATTGAATATCTGTGTTGCAAATATTTTTTTCTCAATGTATTACTCAATGGTTTGTGTCTTTTAATGAAGAGATGTTTTTGATTTTACAGTAGTCAAATCCTTTCTTTTATGAGTTAGTGCCTTTTGTATTCTATTGAAAGAGTTTGCTTTGTAAATGATGGCATTTGAAACATTTTATTTCTATGCAGTTGTTTTGTTTCATAGAAAGACAATTGATTTTTATATAATAACTTAAAAAGTGAACTTGTCAAATTCAATTCTTATTTTTAATAGTTTGGCTAGATTATTTTAGATTTCTTTATGTACTCTCTGTCATCTGCAAATTAATTATTGTTTTTATTACTTTCTTTACAAACCTTACATCGTTTATATATTCTTGCCCCATTGCACTGGGTAGCACCTGCAGCACAATATTGAATAGAAATGGAGATGGTTGACTTCTTTGGTTTGTTCTCAGTTTTAGAGGAAAGGATTTAGGCTTATGGTTCTAGGCTTTTTTTTTTTTTTAAGTTTATTTTAAGAAAGAGGGAAAGCACAAGTCAAGGAAGAGCAGATGAGAGAGAGGGAGAGAGAGAGAGAATCCCAAGCCTAGTGTGGGGCTTGAACTCATGAACCATGAGATCATGACCTGAGTCAAAGTCAAGAGTCTGATGCTTAACAGACTGAGCCACCGAGGCACCCTAAGGCTTTTATTTTTTTTCTTTTATAGATACTAGTGTATTGCATCAAAGTTTTTGCCTTTAGTCTTAGTTGCTATTAGTGTTTTTTTCAGTTGTATTGAGATATAATTGACATATAATATTGCATTAGTTTAAGGTGTACTATATAATGATTATACATATATGTAATTGCAAAATGATTACCACATCTAAGTTGAGTTAATATCTATCACTGTACCTACTTAATGATTTTTTTCTTGTGATGAGAACTTTTAAGACCTGTTCTCTGAGCAGCTTTAAAATATACAATATAGTGTTATTAACTATGATCACCATGCTGTATATTACATGCCCAGGATTTATTAACTATATAGAGAGAGTTATATATTGATATACATGTTACATCTTCTTACATCTTCTTTATCCATTCATCCATTTACAGGCACTTAGCTTGTTTTTATATTCTGGGTATTGTAACTAATGAGGATGCAATTGCTGCAATGAGGATGGGGGTACATATATCACTTTGATAGTCTGTTTTCATTTCCTTTGGGTATACACCCAGAAGTAAAATTGCTGTATTATGTGTTAGATCTTTTTTTTAAAAAATATTTTGAGGAAGTTTCCTCTTTATCGCAACTTTAATTCTTTTATTTTCAGCCATTATATTTTTATATTTATGTCTTTTATAAGATGTTTAGTTTTGTTTTATTCTGACAAACTTTGTCTTTCAATTGAGCACTTAAAAATTACCTTAATGTGTTAATAAATTTTGCTTATTTTGATTTAAACGTTCCAACTTACTTTTTAGTTTCTATTTTTACAACCAATTTCATATGCCTTTTTTCTTCTTTCCTGAATTCTTGACCTGTTTTGAATTAGTCACTCTAAAAATATTCTATATTTGTCTGTGATCTTTAATTATTCTTTTAAGTGTACCATTTTGGAAACCAACATGCATTCTTGATTCATTCCCTTAGTCAATTCAAGCTGTTATCATGAAGTACCATAGATTGGATGGCTTATAAACAACATAAATTTATTTCTAATAGTTCTGAAAGCCTGAGATCAGGGTAGCAACATGGTCAGGTGATGGTGAGAGCCTTCTTCAGGGCCCTTGAGACCTAATTAATTCCTCAAAACTCTACATCTTAATATCGTCACATTGGGAGTTAGTATTTTTTTCTTTCTTTTTTAATGTTTTTATTTATTTCTGAGAAGCAGAGAGAGAGACAGCATGAGCAGGGGAGGGTCAGAGTGAGAGGGACACACAGAATCCAAAGCAGGCTCCAGGCTCTGTCTGAGCTAGCTGTCAGCACAGAGCCCGACGCGGGGCTCGAACCCACGAACTGTGAGATCATGCCCTGAGCTGAAGTTGGACACTCAACCGACTGAGCCATCTAGGTGCCCCAGGAGTTAGTATTTCAACACATGAATTTTAGGAAGGACAGAAACTTTCTGTCTTTAACACTCAGTGTAATGAAGTATTTTATCACTTCCCAGATATATCAAAGCAAACTTTGCTTATAGAATAGTCACAATAATTATAGAGATTGTCTGTATCATAGTCAGACTCAAATCATAGTCTGACAAAGTATTCAAGTTCTTTCCTGGAAAAAGGATTTTGAGCACCTACTCTGTATTACCACTATGCTCGTGATATAAAAATCAATAAATTATCCAATATTTCTTTAATCCTTTCATGTTTTGGACATTATGCTTGGTGCTGAGGATGCCAAAGTAATAAAAACTTGACATGGCCCCTTTGCTTCATGCCAATAATATAAACTCTAGTGAGAAGGGGACAAAAGTACATACCTCTGGTATGTAAATACATTTAACAATGAAAAAAATGGCAATAATGTTAATGAACATTTACTATGTACCAGATTTTTGTGATCACTTTATATGCATTAGTCTTTCCAACTATTTAATAGGATTAGGTGTTGTTATTACATCCACCTTACTGATAAGGATGCTGACAAAGATAGACTTAAGTGTTTTTTGCCAAAAGTCACATGTCTGGGAAATAACATAGAAAAAGAGCTTTGGGAATGCAGGGGAGCTATGCAATTGATTCCACTTGGAATAACTGGGGAAGGCTCATGGGGATGCAAGTCATTGGCACTTGGCAGACATGATTGGGCTGCCATTCAGGGAACATAGCCTGTGAAATGTCACAACTGTGCATGTGTGTGCATGTGTGTGGCAGCATGTTCAGAGAAGAATGAAGAGCCTGGTATGTTGTGAAGTCAGGGCTTTAAAGGCAAGTTACAAGAAAGAAAGGAAGTTTTTTAAAGAGAAAAACACGGTATCTAATAATCTGTTACGTGCTGATAATCTGTCTCTCCTACTTTCTATAGTAATAATACGTAATATTTACAGAGGGCTTATAGGGTGCCAGGCTGTGTAGTAAGCACGTTACATATGTTAATTTATTTTAGCCTAAGAAGAAACGCTGATAGGCATATAGTAGGAAAGAAACAACAACTGATGTTCAGAACAGTTGAGTGAGTCAATCAAGGTCACACCTCTAATTGGCAGAAGTGTTAAGACTGGATATAACTTTGCTCTTAATTTCTATACATATTGAGTCTCTGTTCTTTATTTCTTACAGTCTGACATTGTTAGGTATATTATATGTAATACATACATACTATTATAAATATGTAGTATCTTAATACACTTAGAGACATTATATACTATATTAGGTATAAACTATACTTTAACATACTGAGCATTGTTAGGTATATTATATACATGAAAAGATTTCACTCCCCAGCTGAAATGTAAACCCTCAGGGACAAACTGCTCTGAGATCCCTTCAGTGATTTTTTGGAAAGCTAGGCCATTATGTAGTTGGTACTTGTTAAATGTATGATTATATATGGAAGAATGGTAGATGTCTGATATATTGGCAAATCAGAATGTGTATATACACACACTTACATTATGATTTGTATATGTTTTAATAGTAATATAATCCTAAAATTAGTTAAAATTAATATTATGTATTAAATGATTATATATGTAGGAGAAGTTTTATATAAAATACATGTGTACATATGTGATGCTAAATATATGTTCATTTTTTGTTGAAATTATTTAGTGTCTTTTATCACTAAGAAACAGTAAACATTTCAGGGGCACCAGGGTGGCTCAGTTGGTTAAGTGTCCGACTTCAGCTCAGGTCATGATCTCACAGCCCATGAGTTCGAGTCTCGCGTAGGGCTCTGTGCTGACAGCTCAGGGCCTAAAGCCTGCTTCGTATTCTGTGTCCCCCTCTCTCTCTGCCCTTCTCCAACTCCCACTCTGTTTCCCTCTGTCTCTCAAAGATAAATAAAGGTTAAACATTTTTAAAAAATAAATAGCATTTCAAATTAATGGATTCTCAGTAATTAAAGAACTTACTTTCTAAGGTCTGATAGAAATAATAACAATGAACTAAAAAAATCTTAATTTATGAACATTTAAGAAATATGTTTATTTTCTATTGATATATAACTCACTTGTCCCCAAAACAATTTTACCGTGGCTGAGAGTATATGCTGTATATGTAATATGTGTGTGTGTGTGTGCATGCATGCATGCATGCAATAATTGCATGTCCTATTTTACACTCAAACCCAAGCTTGACGTTGCCTGAAGGCTGGGTTGAGTCAGGATAATTGTTCCTGGTTGCCAACTTTGCAGGCATAAACTCAGCCACCTGACTGTCAGGACCTTTCACAATCTGCCTCACTGTCTTATCTGGTCTTGCTCCCTTTTCCCACACAGGCAAAGCTTCCTGCTCTCCACTTCACACCAGTGTCTCCTCACCCAACCAGTGTGAGACAAAGCAGCATGCCAGGGAGCACTAATTTGCTAGCTGGTAGACCATTTTCACCATGAAGTCTACAAGGAGCTAAGAGACCCGAGTCACTACTTCGTTTTGTGATGTGGAACAAATGATATTTCTTCTACTTGGGTCTTCTTTTTTTTAATCTGTAAAAGGAGGAGTTTATACCAAATGTCTTTTAATATCTAAGTTTTTTCTGAGAAGGGAAATTAGTACTGTGAATTAATTTCTTGTTTGAAGAACAACTTTGCCTTTAAAAGTCAGACAACATTTAAATATTAACAGTGGGACACATCCTGATAGTGTTGGAGAAAATTCTCCCTGGGTATAGAACCTTGGGTGGGCATGGTTGAGGATAACATTGCACATGGGCCTTATCCTGGTGTCTGGAGTCCTCTTGATAGAGCCTTCATTATATGTTTTATGGGTTTAAATTGAAGGATTTGGCTCCTAGTTCCATCAGATTATTCATAGTAGCTGGCAGTGGCATGCTCATGGGAAAATTGACCACATGCTAAGATGATATAGGAATGAGGGGTAGATGTTTCAGGAGATATTTCTCTGTGTCTTTCTTAGGTTTCTTCTGCATGTCTTGTAAGAGAAGAGTGACATTGTCTGTAGTTTGGATTCTGTTTTCAAGAATGTACACTGAAAATGCTTGGAAGATAGAATGCTTGCCTCCAGAGCACAGGACAGGTGTGCTTACTGCCCAGAACAGAAGACTTAGGTTTCCTGTAACATGACCTGCAGTGCATGGAGGTCTCATGTGGCATTCTTTGTGTTGCCTTAGGGAATAGGGGCTTAGATAATCAACCCCGTCCCCCACAAATGTTGATACTCAGGCTACCGTTATTGGTCTGAGTAATAAATTGTCTCTCATCTCTGAACCAAGAATTTTGTATCGCATCCTTGAGACTGTATTAATAAACTGACTTACTAAGCTAGCTTGGAGCAGAATAACATTTCAGACCATTTACAGTTCTTGAGAAATAGGATGTTAAGATTTATTTCTACATCCCTTTTGATCAATCTTTCCCCATTCCTTTCTGGAACTGAGACCCACAAGAACTTGAATAACAGGGCCAAGGTTTCACAACTAATTGGTAACAAACCATGACTAACGTTTAGATTTCATGACCCTTTTGTCTTGTACTTCTTTCACGAAGCGTTTTAAATCTAAATACGTCCTGGAAACACCCATGCTGTGCAACAGTTAAAACTTTTAATAACTTCTGTGCAACATACCTGCTGATTAAAAGCCCTCTGTATGTGAATAGTCCCTAAAACTGTACAATTAATTAAATGTGAATTTAATAGAGATTTTGGTAAAGTACTTATATATTTAAGAAAAACACCTTTAAAGAAAAAGATGAAAGACTATACTAAAACTGCTCGTGATTTAAATAAAAAACCCAACATCTTGGTTAAAATAGAGCTTGTGTTATAGTACTGAGGTCATGTGACAAATGGCATAGCTAAAGCTTTGCTAGCACTCATTTATTCTTTTGGTAAATTTGCACAGACTTCTTAAGTGGTTACTAAAATGTTTATGCATCCAGTATGAATAATCTCAAGGCTTCTCAGAGAATTTCCCTAAATTCTATGCTGTTATAAGGCTTCTATTTCTAATGAAAGTCAGAAATATATCTGTGTATAACTAGTAAGAGAATCAATTAAGAAGTAAAGCTGACTAGAAACATTTTGAGTGATATCTGAGACTGAATAGTAAGTGACAAACTCTGATCAGAATAGAAATGGCACCAGAGATAAGGGACTGGGTCCCCATCTCCCCACTCCCTCCCCTTTCTCACATATGCCCTGTGGGTGTCAATCAGAGTTTGTGTTTAGTTTGTTTTGTGGTTTTCTTGATACTGGTTTTCCTCTCAGAGTTTTTATTCACTCATGTGACAATTTTTCAGTAAAAGACAAAGATCTTCCTAACACTCACCCCATCCTTCTCACCCCACCCCCAAAATTTTACTACTCAGGTGTGCTGATACCTGATATTCTGCCATTTATGGTTTATGCCAATAGGAGCCTTGTCTCTATAAAATCCAAATGCATACCCTTATCCTCTAGGAAAATTTCAGTTTCTCCATCTATGGTTGTTCTAAATTTATTGTTTTTTAATCAACTATATTTGAATAACCGTCTCTGTTTCTAATTTGATAATATACACACTTATATGATGCTACAATTTAAAGATTTCCTTTGTTTTAAGTTAATTTGCAAGGCTGAGCTCACCACTGCTCTTGGTCCTGGAGTTTATTGCTGGCACTGGGGCCTGACAATCATGGAGAATTTATTTCAGATTGCGTGTGACTGGGTTCATATACTCACCACTATGGGATTTGTCTTTGAATGTTATCTAGGCAGAAAAAATGATGAAAAGTAACTGCCTTCTGGAACAAGAGTATACTAATTTTAAAGGAATTGAAACCCAAGTGAAGGAGAAAGAAAGACTATGGCTTAATTATAGAATATTCACATTTTGTAAATTTTGGTTAAGTGTCCAACTTCGGCTTAGATCATGACCTCATGGTCTGTGAGTGCAAGCCCCACATGGAGCTCTGTGCTGACAGCTCAAAGTCTGGAGCCTGTTTTGGAGTCTGTGTCTCTCTGTTTGCCCCTCCCAAGCTCACCCTCTGTCTCTCTCTCAAAAATAAGTGAACATTAAAACAGTTCTTTAAAAATTAATTAAATTAAAAATAGTTCATTTTGGGCTATTCCCTAGTAAGGATTTAGGAACATAGATTTCTCCTTCTCTGTCTTTTTATGTGTACACACACCCCTCCACACACACCCCTTTCCCTTCCTCCCTCAACTCTAAGAACTTGGAAATTGCCTCTCCCCTACCTAGCAGAGGATTCTAGACACTTACTTTCTGGAGATACTAAACCAAAAGAAGTGATTGAGGCACCAAACACATATGAAGGTTGAGAGACAACACAAAAATAAGGTAATTAAGTAAAAGCCTATACCAAATCATGAGCCTCATTGACATCTGTTGGGGGGGCATTATTCTCCTTTCCATATTTACATTTTGAACTTGGGAATCTCCATTAATGGAAAGATCAGCAAAAGGCATTTACTAATAAAACTTATGATCAGACTTAAATGATACTGGTTAAAGCTACATTCTCCTGGAAAAAAATATTTACCTGGTTTTGTACTAGATTATTGAATTAAAGTATTTAAAAATATTTAATATGTCAAGATGTTCTTTATACTGGGGACATATGGAATTGCCAAAAGTATTTATTGAGGAAGTCCTAGCTTGATTCAAGATATCTGCTTTAGCTACACACTTATGGAGTATGATCTAGGTGTATGTTTGATATATAATACAGTTATGAGAGCACAGATATCATGGATATACATTAGACTCTGGATCCAGACTGGCTGAAATCAAATCCTTGCTTCACCATTTATTTGATAAGTTCTCTCTCACTAAGTTTCCCCAGTAGGAACTAGAGGCTAATAATAGCATCTGTCTCAGAGTATTACTATAAGAATTAGCTAGGGGTACTTGGGTGGCTCAGTAGGTTAAGCATCTAACTGTTGGTTTTGGCTCAGGTCATAATCTCATGGTTTCATGAGTTTAGCCCCACATTGGGGGGAGAAATTAGGGTTCTCTCTCTCCCTCTTCTTCTCCCTCTCCCTCTCCCTCTCTCCCTCCCTCCCTTTTTCCCTCTCTCCCTCCCTCCCTCTCCTCTCTCCTCTCTGGCCCTCCCCTGCTCATGCTGTCTTTGTCTCTCTCAAAAATAAATAAGCTATAAAAAAAGAAAAAGAATTAGTTAAAATATATAAAGCTGTAAGGACAGTGCCTGGTACATAAAAATGTTCAGTAGAAGTTAACTATATTTCTATTAATGAATGTGCAAAGAATTATAAAGGTACAGTAGATTCTGGGGTATCTAGGTGGCTCAGTTGGCTAAGCATCTGACTCTTGATTTGGGCTCAGGTTATGATCTCACAGTTGGTGGGATCGAGCCCTCTATTGGGCTCTATGCTAACAATGTGGAGATTGGGATTCTCTCTCACTCCCTCTCTCTCTCCCCTTCCTCTTCTCAAAATAAACAAACATTAAAAAAAAACCAGTGGATTCTGAAATGCATATCTGGTCACTACAAGAACTTATTGAAACCACAACCAATGTGTAAACTATTAAAATATTTTCTCTTTTATCCCTGTCTGGATTTATCTTCCTAGATATGATGATTGCCTCATCATGCCTGATGATATCTCTTCTTATGTGAGGTCTAGGTTGTACTAAAATGTCTGTTTCTTATTTCAGGACTTTATTAATAAGCCTTAGTTTATGTGTGTTTTCTCAGCATATGAGTGGCAGTGATGGTTAAATGCATAGCCTTTGGAGTTAGGTGACCTGGATTTAACCTCTTATAAGCTTTGTGACCAAGGACATATTCTTTAAACTTTTCAGTCTTCTGACCTGATAAATGGAATTATATTAGTACCTAATTCATACTTTTGATGAGAAGATTAAATAAAATGGTACATTAAAGCCCTCTACACAGAACTACCTGGTTCAGCCAGCTGAGAAAAGGACCTTGGTCAACCTTGAGAGACCAATTAAGTATCAACTAATTATCAGGTGATTAATGATTCTTCAGGACAGGACAGAAATATTGACATAACATTTAATATTTTAACTGTAACTTTGTGGAAAAGTAAGAGAGGAGCTTAAAAATTCTTGGAAATTGCATGTACCAAGAGTTAGCCAAAAATATGGACTAGGTTGTCCAATGTGGCAAGAGCCTGGGTATAGGCTAAAGCTTCAAATAATGGTTGAGTTCAAGGGGTAGCCAAAGGAGCAGAATATAATTTCTTTGTGTGTATGTGTGTGTCTGCTTTAGAGTATTTATGTTTCCAACAAAAATAATGAGTATTGTAAGGAGAAGGAAAAATGAATACTATTAGCTGCCTTTGCTTTTTGAAGAATTACTTAGCTGATATAATGATACTAAAATGTGGTCTGTTTGAAAGCTAAAACATGATTTGTTTGGGGAATATAGATATATTTTTCAGTCAAATCAAAAATCATGACCACATTCAGGTTTATTATAAGCAAGGATGAAGGCAAAGATGGTAGATATAGTAGCATTTTTCTTTGTCATTGTTTTCTTTACTTCTGGAAGTTCCAGCCTCAGGACAATGCAGGATCCTCCCCCTTCCCCATCAAGATCTCATTGTCCCAGATTATTTTCTTTTGACTGAGTCTTTTCCTTTTCAAAACTCTACTGAAGGTCATACTCTCAGCTAGTTGTCACAAAGGATAAGATCTAATGAATTATTTTGCTATAAAATATGAGTGATCAATAATTTCGAAGCTATGACCACAAGTTACCGCTACACGCATAGAAGATCTTGTATTTTATTTATGACTTTAATTAATGATATTATTAATGATAATATGACAGAAGAGTTCCATACTGCAAGGGAAATCTCTAGAGACAGTCTACCTGGGCCAATTTCACCACTGTTCTGAGCAGAGGAGTCCAGCCTGCAGTTATAATGTGGCTTTCCTGCCATGTACACTGTCAAAGAATCTCTGCTTTGAATTTCAAGGACCAAAAATGAAAGGCCAACTACCCTCTCTTAGTTCTCGAAGCACTAATTGCATTATTTTGTTCAGAAATGGTGTTCAAGCAAGCATAAGAGCTAAATATTTGTACTTCAGTGGACAGTTTTGTCTTGTTTTTAGGACTGGTCAGCACCAGAGACAGCAGCCTCTGAGCACCTGTGGGGATGCAAAGATTTCTGTTGTACAAATGAATCATTTATCATCTTCAAGTCACTCTATTTTAAATGTTTATTGACATAAGCCAATTTTCCTTAAAAGACATAATCCCCAAGAAATACAGGGGTAGTTTGTACATAATTCCCAGATTGTTGCATAAATCATGAACTGTCTGGCACTATTTCTTTACAACAGTAACTGAATTTTACCATTGACAATAGATACCTGCTTGCTTCTTTCAAGCCATTTTAATTTTGGCATTTCTTCATAGGGTATTGATAATTAATTGCATCAACTCTACTACTTTAATAAAACTGGTCATCCACAAAGCAAATATGTATTGCTTAATTTTCAGTTTGAGAGTTGATAACCACTGAAAATTAATCATCCATAGAAAGGGAACTAAGCAGCACTTCTAATCTCCGAAAAGATTGCCAGTCTATTAGAGTTATGTGCTATAATCAATTCACATATAACTGTATAATTTATAAGCTCCAAATTAGATCAGCTATCTATTAGACCTAATAAAAATGGAAATGTATTAATCAGATTAGAAAAATAAAAAAAAGAACATTAGCAAGGAACTGGATGTGATACTCCTAGAAGAAAGAACAATAACTTTTGGTGTGAATCTGAATGGGTTAAACTGGTTTATCCTGTATATAGCAATAGGCTTTTACTGATAGTTTTCTATAGTTGATATAAAAATTGTTTAGAAGAAGGCTCTTGGAAATTATACAGAAGCTAATAATACATGAACAAAAGTTCTTTACATCAGCTGTTACTTCCAAGAAGAAATAACATTTATCAAGCACTTACTACATGCCAGGTGTGGGGATAGGCCTAGAGGACACAGGCTTATGTTTTGAGATTAATAGTCTTGTTGAACTCACTTTCTAAGTTATAGACATCATTATTTTCCAGTTTCTAGGTATCCAGGTCAAAGACACACTGATTAAGTTTGTACTAATGTCTCAAAATCATGAATATTTTATATTTGGTAAAGTTTAAATGCTAATTATGAAATCTAGTTTCATTTTTATGCCACATCTTTTCCTTTCCTCATTTTGTCCCTTTACTCACCAGCTTAGATTGGGCCAGACTCCTACTGAACTATACTGGACTTGTTTATAGGTGATATGATTGCTTAGGTAGAAAATCCTAAAGATTCTACAAAAAAAAAAAAAAAACTATTAATTGGGGCACCTGGGTGGCTCAGTTGATTAAGCATATGACTCTTTTTTTTATTTTTTTAATTTTTTTTTTTAATTTATTTTTGAGAGTCAGAGAGAGCGCAAGCAGAGAAAGGTCAGAGAAAAAAGGAGATAACAGAATCTGAAGACAGGCTCCAGGCTCTGAGCTAGCTGTTAGCACAGAGCCCGACACTGGGCTCGAACCCATGAACCATGAGATCATGACCTGAGCCAAAGTCCAACCGACTGAGCCACCCAGGCATCCCATGCATACAACTTTTGATTTCAGCCTGCTTTGGATTTTCTCTCTCTCCCTCTCCCTCTCTCTCTCTCTCTCTCCCTCTACCTGCTTCTCTCCTGCTGGCTTGTGCATTCTCTCTCAAATAAATAAACTTAAAAAAAATCTATTAGAACTAATGAAATAACAACCACTTGAACCGACAACCACAAACTAAAAGTAACTGTAGGAAAAGTAACAGTGGAAATGAAATCACTTCTGTAAAACTATTCTGTAAAGAATAACATTTTCATGGTTTTTAAACATTCCTGTTTTCCTCCAAGTGAAAGTTTCCAACTTGAAAGAAACTAAAACAAGTAACAATAGTGCCTCTGCTAATATAAGCAACCTCTACTTACACATTAGAAACATAACAGCATTTTGGGTAATAAAAGCACTCCAATGAATTTTTGTTAGTCACTTATTTGTTAGTTTTGTCTTTTGAAATGTGGATATCCCTCTCCATCTACCATCAAAGGATACTGGGTATATGTCTACAAAATATATATTTATGTATGCATGTATATATCTATATATGTAACTTCTGTATAACTCTATTATCATGGAATGAATTTGCCTGTGACTGACAGATATGCCACTTTTTTAAGTTTTAATGTTAATTCTAGTTAATTCTAGTTATATTAGTTTCAGGTGTATAATATAGTGAGTCCACACTTTCATACAACACCTGGTACTTCTCACAAGTGCACTCCTTGATCCCCATCACCTATTTAACCCATCACTCCACTCCCCTCCCTCTGGTAACCATCAGTTTATCTCTGTAGTTAAAAGTCTGTTTCTTGGTTTCTGTCTCTGTCTCTTTCCCCCACTTTGCTCATTTGTTTTGTTTCTTGAATTCCACAGATGAATGAAATCATGTGGTATCTGTATTTCATTCAGTTTAAGTCTATACTGCAAAGGAGTACTGAACACCAACACTTCAGCTTTCTTTGACTACTCTGGGTCAGTACACAACATTCCTTTTTGTATTTTTTCTTTTTTTTATCTAATGTTATGAGTTTCTCAATATTGTAGTATGTGTATGCCCAGTATCTGGTAATATCATGTATTTATGTGAAGAACATAAATACATGCATATGAAATTCATTTTATATTCTCTATTTTAAAATTATTTTTAATTTTTATCATGTTTTATATGCAGTCACATTTATTTGGAAATATTTTTTGAAATAATTCAGAATAATAATATATCTCTAGATCGATC
>NW_027531902.1:7494483-7500920 GCF_008692635.1 Crocuta crocuta
GGATATTTAAAACTCAATAAATTATTTTCAACCATCAATTTCCAGAAAATAGAAAAGCAAGGGATACTTATCAACTCAATTTTTGAGGCCAACATCCACCTGAAAACATAAACAGATAAAAGTAGTGTAAGAGAAAAAATATAGATTCACACTTCATAAAACACAAGCAAAAATCCTTGGCAAAATATTGGCAACTCAAATCCAGCAATATATGAAAAAAAAAAAAAAAAAGAACAGTGACCAAATGGAGTTTATCCCATTAATTCAAGATTGGTGCAACATTTGAAAGTCAATTGATGTTATTTACCATTTCAACAAATTAAAGGAAAAAACTCCTATGATCTTAAATACAGAAAAGGCACTTGAAAACTAAAAACATCCATATTTAATAAGACTCTCAGGAAACTAGAAATAGAGGGAAACACCTCCAACCTGATATCTACAAACTCCCCTTAGCCAACCACTCACTTAACACTTAACAGTCAAAACCAAATGATTTACTCCTAAGAGGGAAAAAGCCAAGGATGTTTGCTCTAACCAGTACTAATAAACATTGTGCTGGTGTCCTAGCCAGTGTAAAAAGGCAAGAAAAGTAAATAAAAGTCATCCAGATTGTAAAGGGAATAATGAAATTTTCTCTATTTATAGGTGATATGATTGCTTACATAGAAAATCCTAAAACTTCTACAAAAAAAAGCTATCAGAACTAGTAACTGACTTGAGCAAAGTTTCTGACTACAAAACTAATATTGAAAGAACCAATTATAATTCTATATACTAGTAATAAACATCTTAAAATAAAAATTAAAAATGTAAAATAGTACCAAACATATGAAAAAGTTAAATATAAAGCTATCAAAATCTGTGTAAAGTTCTGTGTGTCAAAAACTACAAAATACTGATGAAAGAAGTCAAAGAAGTACTAAATGTATGGGTAATTATATTTTATTAATGGTTTGGAAGATTCAGTATTCCTAAAGTGTCAATTCTCCACAAACCAATATATGGATTTGATGTAATCCTAATCAAAATCCCAGTAGGACATTTTGAAGAGATTGACAAACTAATTCTAAAATGAAATCAGTGTACGTGGAAATGCAATAGAGGATATTCAAGAAACTTTGAAAAAAACTAACTTTAAAGGAATCACAGTACCCAATTTTAATATTTACTCTACAGTGTGGTGTTAGTGATAAGTTAGACACACAAATCAGTGAAATAGAATAAAAAGTCTAGGAATAGATACACATGTATACATGAACAACTAGCTTTTGGGATTGATTGAAGGCAATTCAATGTATAAATGGCAGTGTTTTAAGGAACCGTTAACATTATAAGCAAAAAATTGGATCCTAACACTACTTTCACACCAAATATATAAATTAACACAAAATGTATTCTAAGCCCTAATGTGATAACTAAAATTATAAAACATCTATAAAAAATATAAGAGAAAAATCTTTGTAAACTTGGGTTAGGTGCAAGTTGCGTAGGTAAGACACAAAGAACATAATAAATCAGGCTTCATTTAAAATTTTAATAAAGCTCATGAAATTTCTTTTCTTCAAAACACAGTATTAGGAAAGTTAAAAGACAAATATTGATTGGGAAAATATTTGCCAAACTTACATCTGCCAGATGATTTCTATCCAGAATTTATAAAGAACATTCAAAACTCAATAATAAGAGAATGCAGCAAAACATAATGGACAAAATATTTGAATAGGAACTCCATCAACGATAATATACAAATGGCAATGCAAGATGCTGAATGCAAATACTGAATATTATTTGTCACTAGCGAAATGCATATTAAACCAAACAAAGATATAACTATATTTTGATTAAAATGTCCAGGAAGATAAAACAAAAAACAAAATGGAATTCCAGCTGATATACGATACCACATAATCCAGTAATCCCACTCCTAAGTAATTACCCAAGATAAATAAAAACTTAGGTTCACACACACATGCATATGTTTATGGTGGCTTTACTCATAATCAACTTCAATTGTAAATCACACAAATGTTCTTCAATTGCTAAATGGGTAAACACACTGTAGTATATCTATACAAATGAATACTACTGATACACGCAACAAGGGGGATAAATCTCAAATGTACTACACTAAGTGCATAGTGCACTATACTAATTATTCTATGATTCTGTTTGTGTGATGTTCTACAAACCAATGAGTGTGGGTGTAGGGCACTAAGAGGAGGGAAAGCAATGACTACATCCTATAAGAATTTTCTTGACTGGTGGAACTGATCGGTGTCCTGATTTCAGTGAAGAATTATGAATGTGACTATGCATTTATCCACTCAGAACTGTATACTTTGAAGGCACTTGTGATGAGCACTGGGTATGTAATGATAACTAAATTCTAATGAAATCAATACTTCACTGTATGTTGGCTAACTAAAATTTAAATAAATAAAAAAACTGTCTTGCTAAAATGAAATACATAAAAAATAAATGAAATGCATAATATAACATGCATAATATGTATAATATACATAATCAGGATAAACAAATAATTGATTCCAAAAAACAAATCACATCTTGCATTTTTTTACAAATTAATAGCTGACTTAAAATCCATTTTTTAGAGATTAAATGAATTAAACATACAGTATTTTTACAAGAAAATGGGTTATTCAGATTTCCAAAAAATACTCTTTTAGAGTTTAACAACAATGTGCCAGGGTTTAACTTAATTCCTATTTGTCCTGTCTCACATTGAGCACTACTATTAAATACTCTTAAATACACACACTACCCACATTGTGGGTAGACCCACAACCATTTCCTCTTTTCCATTTACTCCTCATGCTGCTGTATTTACCCTGGACCTCTCAAATGTTCAATGCAAAGAGATCTTTTCAAGCTTCATCATAAAATACCTCAAGGCATTCAGTATTATTGACCATTTCATCCTACTTAGAAAAGCATTTTTCATTTTTTTGAGTTTTTCCATACTCTACTGATTCCTTTTTCAACTCTTTGGCTGCTCCTCTGTTACTCTCTTTAACTGAGTTCTTTTCTTTTGTGGATAAAATGTCCTATTTTCCATTCTTACACTTATTTCAATGGGTTCATTCTTCCTGGGCAAGCCCAGCCTCTCCCATGATTTAAACAACTTTCATATGCTGATGACTCCACAGCCATGGTTTTGTACCCCAGTATCAGTATCTTGAATTGCAGACTTACATTACTTTAAACTCTCTCATCATCCTGCAGCTCAGTGAATGACTGCCATTTTTCACTTCACTCAATGATGTCATCTCTGCAAATATGTTTCTCAGTGTTTCTTGACCTCTGTTAATAGTCCAAAGGTCTTCTGCTTTTGCCCAAACTAAGGATGAAGTTAGCCATTTGGCCCCATTTTTTTGAAGCATGGGTTCTTGGTAGCCAGAATATAATTTACTCAGTGTTGTGTCAGATATTCTAGAGCTACAGGAAAAGCGACCATTTATACTTGAAGTAAAATCTAGATCTCTTTTTCTCTTTCTTTCTCTCATTCTCTGTCATGTTATTTTTTATTTCCATTGGCTGGTAAAATGACTTGGATATGTCTCCTGTTGATTAGAAGTTAGAACCATATGTGGGATATGTGCTTTCATAAATTTAGACTAAGGGCAAAGACCCTTTTATTCTTTGATTTTAGCTCTTGTAATTTTTTTCTTTCTCCTTTTCTCTGGATCTTTTAACAACATTCAGTGGAGATTTGAAGATGAATGGATAAAGAAGATGTAGTATACACACATGCACATACACACATATACACACATACACATACATACAGTGGAATCCTACTTGGGGATGAAAAAGAATGAAATCTTGCCATTTGCAACAACATGGGTGGAACTGGGGGGCATTATGCTAAGCAAAATAAGTCAGTCAGAGAAAGACAATTATCATATGATTTCACTCATGTGAAATTTGAGAAACATAGCAAATTAACATAGGGGAAAGGAAGGAAGAAATGAGAAAAAAAGAGAGGGAGGCAAAACATAAGAGACTCAGGGATGCTGGAGGGGAGGTCAGTGAGGAGATGGGGTAAATGGGTGGTTGGCATTAAGGATGCCATATTTTGGGATGAGCACTAGATGTCATACATAAGAAATGAATCACTGGGTTCTACTCCTTAAGCCAAGACTACACTGTATGTTAACTAACCTGAATTTAAATTTAAAAAAAGAAAGAACACAAAATCTATAGTACAAAAATATAAGCATTTGGGCATCAGAGAGAGAGAGAGAAATGCCCATATAGATTATTATATTAATGAAAAAAGATTCATTTGTGGGGTTGGGATATGTTTCTTTGTGATTTTAAACTAACTACAAGACTAGGGGAGGTGTTCAAATGCAAAAGATTTTGGTTGGGGATTGACAATGTCAGGGAGTAACAGGTGAAATTAGACTAGTTGCCTACCTTTTGCTTTTATTTAGCTTATGCTGAACTATTTCCCACTCAATGAACATTTTCATTCCCCTTAATGAAAATTGGTAAGTTCTAAAACTATATAAAAATACACATAATAAAATATCAAATACAAAACACCAGAATAAAGAAATGTTAATATTTTATTGCTTCTCCTTCATATTTTATATTTAAATAAAAAGTATACTGTATATCATTATGGAAGATGGTAAAGCCCATTGCAATGGCATTATTTTATCTCTCTTTCCTAGGGATAAACACTGTCCCCAATATGATGTGCATCCTTAGTTGTGCTTTTAGTATTTTGTCACTTGTAGATCCATAAGCAAAGCATTGTTTTAAAAATGTATATTAATGCTGTCATAGTGTATTATTCATTCCAGAATATTGTTTTTACTCAGTATTATATTTTTGAGATCTGCTCATGTTCAGAGACATTAACTGGTTTTATTGCTGTATGAATTGTGTGAATGCACAATAATTTATTCATCCCCTTAACTAAGGACATTGCTGCAATGGATATTTTCATGCATATTTTCTGTGGTGAATATGCACAAGAGTTTCTCCCGGGCATATATTTAAAATCAGCATTGCTCAGTCACAGATTATATATCTCAATATCCACAGATTGACAACTTGCCCTCTACAATGTTTTACAATTTTCCTCTCTTACCAGCAATGAATGAAAGTTTTAGTTTTCTTTGTCTTTCTCAAATCTTGGTAGTTTTTTATTTTTCAAAATTTAATTGGTAGTAAATAACACATAAATAGTTTTCCTGATAATTAAAGATGAGTGTTTTTTCATATGTTCATCAGTGTTTATTTTTTGGTGAATTGCCTATGTAACAAAATAAACAATTATGGAAGACATACTGAGATTTGTGTCCACATAGCTTAAATATCATGACTAAGAACTTAAGCCACCTGTGTCAGCATGTCTACATGATTTATTCCAGGAAATTATTGCTCAAGAAAATGAGTCTATAAACCAATAAGTATTTTCACTATTTGCTTCAGGAAATTCTTGCACACCACTAGATCTGGACAAAGAGTTTGCTCATCTGGGCAAATGGTTATCTTACAAGATATTAGATTGCTCACCTGAGTAAACAACTAGTTTATCAAACAATGGTTCATTTATCTTGACTCATTTCAAGATCATTGTCTCTTTAAGTCCATCACAATAATGTCACAGAATTCTCTCAAAATTAGGCAGTTCTTTACCTTAAAAGAATTAACCTTAAATCATTTGAGCCCAAACTCTAAAACCTATATGTGTCCTTACTTGATATCCTTTTTCTGGAGTCACCATTTTGACTCTGTCATGATGTTCTCCTTTACCATAATAAGTCTGATAAATTTAGCCTTATTTTACCTACCTAAATTTAGGTAAATCAAAAGTTTTATTGATGATCTTTTGGGGAGTCAACAATTGACAACATGGAAGTAGGAAAAATAACAATGATTTCCCCTCCCTATGTATCTATCACCCAACTTAAACAATAAGCAATCTTATTTCATCTATATCCCTACCAACTTCCTTCTTCATGTCCAGATATTTTGAATTAATCTTTGACATATCATTTCAGTTCATTTGTTAATTAGAGTGCATGTTTTCTTATTTAAAAATCAAATGTATTGTGGATATTCATACACTTACTATTTTATGTACTGCAGATATCTTCTCCAATTTTGTGGCTTGGCTTTTATTTGTGATTCACCATACACGAGGTATTTATTTTTTAATTATTTTACAATGTATTTTACAAACATAGTTGTTAAATATATATGGAAATTACTGTTGTATATAGAATTAGGTAGATATCTAAGTTAATAGTTTTCCGTATTGTAAATGAATGGTCCCTGTACACGTTTTGAACACTAGTTTCCTTAACCCTTGATTTGTAATGATACCTTTGTCACTTACCAAGTTCCTATATATGTTTGAGTCTTTTTTTTTTTTTTTTTTTTTTGATATAGTGTTG
>NW_027531902.1:7500934-7506076 GCF_008692635.1 Crocuta crocuta
TAACTGACGAGCCACAGAGACACCCCTGTTTCAGTCTACGTTTTATCTCGCTATTCAGTTCCATTGATCTTTTTGTCTGTCCCCAGATGAAAACTCTATTATTTCAACTATTAAAACTTTCTACTAATTTTAGATATTCAGTATGGCATGCATCAACCAACATATTTTTTAATCAGAAAAATGTTGGATGTTCTTTTTTTTTAATGTTTATTTTGAAAGAAGGAGAAAGAGAGAGCTTGGAAGGGGCAGAGATAGAGGGAGAGAGAGAATCCCAGACAGTCTCTCCACTGTCAGTGCAGAGTCCAACTCAGGGCTCAAATTTGTGAACCTCTGAGATCATGACTTGAGCCTAAATCAAGAGTTGGCTGCTTAACCAACTGAGCCACCCAGGCACCCTTGGATGTTCTTGAATCTAAACTTAACCACAGTTAATTTAACATAAGTTTGTCTTAAGTCTTTTAAAATTCTGCTTGAGATTTTTATTTAGAATTATATTAATTTTATATATCTCTGGACAAATGATTCATAAATGATGGTGAACATTTACAACTATGCAGACAGAATATCTCTTTATTCAGATTTCCTTTTACACAGAATTAATTGCATTTTGTGCTTTTTTAAAAAAAAGTTTTTGTACATTATTTTCTCAACATTTAGGTATAGGTGTCCTATAGATTTTCTAAATCTTTTTATTTTAGATTAATTTTATATTTATCAAACACATTGCAAAGATAGTATAGACAGTTTCTATGTATGCTACATTGAGTTTCCTCTATATTTCACATCTTACATTAGTATTGTACATTTGTCACAATTAATGAACCAACATTGATATTATTATCAACTAAAATACATATTACATTTAGGTTTCCTTAGTTTTTGAGTAATTTTCTTTTTTCATTTCTAGGATCTCATCTAGGATGCTACATTGCATTTAGTTGATGTGTTTCCTTGAGCTCCTCTTGAATGATAGTGTCTTGGATTTTCCTTGTTTTTGATGATCTTGACAGTGTTGCAGAGTACTGATCAGGCATTTTATAGATATTCATCAACTGAAATTGATCTATTGTTTGTCCTCATCACTAAGCTAGAATTATGGGTTTTTCAGGGAGGAAGATCACAGAGGTAAGGTGCCATTCTGATTACGGTGTTTCAAGGGCACATATTAGCAATATGACATCACTTTTGATGTTCACCTTGATCACGGGCCTGATGTAGTACTTGTCAGGGATATCCTGTGTAAAGTTACTCTTTCTTCCTCTTTCCATATTGTAATCTTTTAAAGGTGGTTACTTTATGCAGCCCACACTACATGATAAGGGAGCTGTATTCTACCTACTTGAGGAAAGAATACCTAAACAAATTTATTTGGAATACTTCTGTATGGATGCTTTGTCTATTCTCACACATTTATTCACTATATTTTTTTATTGAGGTATAATTAACATATAACATGATATTAGTTTCAGGTGAAAGGTTATCTCTATAAAACTAGATTAAGCTTTTTCTATTGCTTTTCAAAAATCCCATACTATTATTAGGTTTTGTTTGCTAAGCAATCCATTTCTGGAAGATGTAATTCAAGTTTCTTTATCTGGTTAAAATTCTTCTTTGATTTCTATTTTAGTTATGTAATTTCTGCATCCATAGTCCATTACAGTCCACAGTGATTTTCTTCTTGTTGGATATACTTTTAGAATATGTAGTTTTTGTCTTTATGATCATTAATACTTTTATATTTTTTATATGGATACTGTTATAGAAACTTCCTATTTAGTAAGATTGCCCTTTTATTTATTTTTCTGGCCCTCTATTTTGAACTTTTGGACTCATTTTCTTCTAAAGTTAATTATTGAAGTAGTTTATAAGAATAAAAAATATTTTTACTGTATGCAAGTAGGCCAATAGATATTTATTTCCTTTACATTTGTAAGATTGCTACTATATTTGAACTTTTTGAGACTTTATTTTATGTTTATACATTGGAACATCCCTAAAATTAGACTGTTTCTACAACTGATGATTTTCTCTATGTTCTGCCTTCTGGGGATTGATTCTATTTTTATTGCATTTGTTTCTGACTTTAATATTGATTGATTTTTATTATTCATTTTTCCTTTTACTTCTCTGGAAAGCATAGATTTTAGTGCCTAACATTTGTTATATGATTGTTAAGTTCTTTGTATGTCTTATAGAGAAAGTAATAAAATAATAGAATGGTATGAAAAAGGAGATTGTAAATGTAAAAAACAATAAATTGAGGTTCAAAGAAACTCCATTTCAGAACAAATAAATAAAATAAAAACCACAAGCAAAGAATAGACACAACTGAAATGTGAATCTCTATTTAATAAAAAGAATGCAGACCACAAAGGCAGAGGAGTCAAGATAATTAGAAATAACAGCTAGTGAAGACAGAAATTTGTAATTAAATATAAAGACAATTGATTGAAAAAAATAGAGAGCACAATAAATGCAAACAAACAAAAAAATAAAATTGAGTATAATTTCATGAAATGAATACAGAATTGAATATAGGAATAAAGTACATTGTTCTGATGTTCATAGAATGCATTGTTTAAAGAGAAGATTAATACGATGAGAAATTAAGCAGATAGTTACTAGAGGGCAAATTTCTATTAATAAGATATAATAATATCTGTGTAATGGGGCAACTTCTCCAACATTGTAATTGAGGGAAGAACTTCCTAAGATCTGAAGGAAATAGATGTTATCTACTGAAATAAGAGGGCAAAGCCCCAAGAAGTAGTAATAGCGTATGTGAAGATTTGAGTTGAGAAAAAAAATAGCATGTTTTAGGAATTAAAAAGAAATGCATTGTTATGAGATGCATTATGCCTCCTCCAACCTTGAACCCCAAATTCCAATGTTGAAGACCTAATGCCCAGTACCTCAAAATGTGACTATATTTGGAGGTAATTAAGTTAAAGTAAGGCCATTAGGTTAGGCCCTAATCCAATCTGACTGTTACCTTTACATAAAAACGAAATTTGGACTCAGAAAGGTATATGAGAGATATGTATGCAGAGAATAAAAACTGTATGAAGACACAGTGAGGAGATGGCCATGCATAAGCCAAGGAGAGAGGCCTCAGGAGAAATCAAATCTACCAACACCTTAATCTTGAATTTCCATCCTCCAGAAATATAATGAAATAAATATCTATTATTTAAGCCACCCACTCTATGGTATTTTCTTGTAACAGTGCTGGCAACCTCAAATCCCTAGATGATGGTATCTGGATGTGGGGCCTTTAAAAAGTAATTAGGTTATAATGATAGAGCCCTCATCATAGGATGAATAGAGAAAGAGACATGAAGAGCTTGCTTCCTCTCTATCTTGATCATATTGGAGAGACAGCTGGAAGGTGGTTGTCTATACACTAGAAATACGGTCCTTACCAGGACCTGTCTGCGCCTTGACTTTGGACTTCCCAGTTTCCAAAACTATAAGAAATGAATGTCTGTTGTTTAAGCTAACTTAGTCAATAGTATTTGTTAAGAGTAGCCTTTACTCTTTAGTCACACTCTTAGAGTGACTAAAATAAAGGTAGTCTACACTGTGCTTTCATAGTCTAATCTGCTACTGTATCACTTATACTTAATATTTCATACATCTCTACATTTTCATAGAGGTGTCCCTGCTTTCATTATAGCGCCTAAAACATGGCACAGTAATTTGCTGTTTATGAATATCTATTTACCTGCATTAAATACTGTGCTCTCTTATGATAGGGATGTTATCTGATTTATCTTGGGTTTTGGAGCAGTGCATGGCATCATAAGGTACTTAACAAAGACTTGTTGAAAAATGAATAGAAAATTAATGAACGAGTTACCTTTCCAGAAAATTCAACAATGTGACTATTGAATTTTTATTCCGAACTCTTCTTGATTCCATTGTGATCCTTGTAGTTTGCTGTTAGTGCCCAGTGATGACCTATAGAAATGTAGAAACATCCATGTGACAGCCATAGAGAAGTCAAAAGTGTCAGCCTCTTTGATTCTTCATAAAACCCTCCTATATTTTGCATTGATTTATCCATTTAATGTGCTCTTTCTATGTCTCCAAGTACTATGAATCATGCATTTTCTTACTTCTGGCTCTGCTTAGAAAGTTGGTCAGCGTCTTTGCCGATACCTTGTATTTGAGGCTTTGTACCATAGGTTGTGATTGATTTACCACTTGTGAGTATTTGCATTTCCTATTCATCCTTTGATGTTTCTTTGTTTTTCTTTGTAGCTGGGTTTGCTCTAATGCAAGTAGGATTAACATCTTCAAACACTTATATCTGAATTCTCCTGAGGTCCTGCTGATCCTTTACTTGAAACTTTCTTCACTGAGGTACTCTTGCCTTTCATGAAAGCAGATTTGTTAGATGAAGAAAGTTGTTGAGTAAAATGGAGACTCTCCTTCTTGATTTTGGGTATTTTTGTCATTATATATCCTCAGAGTGGATAAACAACTACTTGGTCACCCTGAGGTGGAAATCTGGGTTTCCCTATCTTGTTAATAGTTGATGCAGAAGTGACTTACGTGAGTCATTCAGCTTTGGTGGAAGTATTTTATTATATGCTGCTGATTGAAAAAAGCTCCCAAATCTATACTACATAACTGGATGGACTATGTTTCCTGAAAAAGATTTAGGAAAAACAAGCAAGTGAAGATTCAACTTGGCAAATTTCAGCCATTCATTTGTATACCACATGTTCTTGGTACATACTATATGCTAAAAATATCCTAGTTACTTCGGTTATGGCATTAATAAGACAACAGTGTCTGTCTGCAGAGATATATTCAGTATAGTGAGGAAGATAGAAGTATTAAAATAACTGAATTATGTTGATTGGTGTAATATCCATGATTGGGGTTTACATACAGAACTCTCAATATGATCCCAGGTCTCATTTATTTTTTTTATGTTGAACTGGCCAGAACATGTCAGAAATCTGGCTTAGGATCACTCTTGGCCTTCTTTGGACCTGGAAACAAAATATTTTTTATCTGACCTGACATTAATCATTTTGAAAAGTGATGAAGTAAAAGTTTATGTATCACACTCAGGATAATGAACAGAAGTGGAGAAGGAATTAGAAAGTAGAAGTGTCTAAATGTTAATAT